>NW_027551973.1:0-57231 GCF_045843805.1 Urocitellus parryii | reverse complement strand
CGTTCCTTTACAGTAACCGTTTTCATGTTTAGGTTTCACTCTGTTTTCTCCTATATGGATACATGTAGTTGGAACTCTAAATCAAACACGGTTTGTGCTAGCACTTTGAAACTTGGCACAATAATGTAGTTCCAAGTTCTATGGCTATGGATTGTGTCCTCTGGAAATACCCCCAAGCAGAGACTGACGAGAATCACTTTCATTGAAAGGGGTTGCCAAGCTTCCAAAAAACTACGAGTTTCCTGAATCCTCAGCAAACATTTTTTCACCCAATCTTGATGATACATCCATTTAATGATCAGTACACCAGTCCCACTTGGCTCACCAAATTTCGTTCTTCTAGGTTAAACCGTTCCTTTGCAGTAACCGTTTTCATGTTTAGGTTTCACTCTGTTTTCTCCTATATGGATACATGTAGTTGGAAGTCTAAATCAAACACGGTTTGTGCTAGCTCTTTGAAACTTGGAACAATAATGTAGTTCCAAGTTCTATGGCTATGGTTTGTGTCCTCTGGAAGTAGCCCCAAGCAGAGAATGACGAGAATCACTTTCATTGAAAGGGGTTGCCAAGCTTCCAAAAAACTACGAGTTTCCTGAAATCTCAGCAAACATTTTTTCACCCAATCTTGATGATACATCCATTTAATGATCAGTACACCAGTCCCACTTGGCTCACCAAATTTCGTTCTTCTAGGTTAAACCGTTCTTTGCAGTAACCGTTTTCATGTTTAGGTTTCACTCTGTTTTCTCCTATATGGATACATGTAGTTGGAACTCTAAATCAAACACGGTTTGTGCTAGCACTTTGAAACTTGGCACAATAATGTAGTTCCAAGTTCTATGGCTATGGATTGTGTCCTCTGGAAGTACCCCCACGCAGAGACTGACGAGAATCCCTTTCATTGAAAGGGGTTGCCAAGCTTCCAAAAAACTACGAGTTTCCTGAAACCTCAGCAAACATTTTTTCACCCAATCTTGATGATACATCCATTTAATGATCAGTACAACCAGTCCCACTTGGCTCACCAAATTTCGTTCTTCTAGGTTAAACCGTTCCTTTGCAGTAACCGTTTTCATGTTTAGGTTTCACTCTGTTTTCTCCTATATGGATACATGTAGTTGGAAGTCTAAATCAAACACGGTTTGTGCTAGCTCTTTGAAACTTGGAACAATAATGTAGTTCCAAGTTCTATGGCTATGCTTTGTGTCCTCTGGAAGTAGCCCCAAGCAGAGACTGACGAGAATCACTTTCATTGAAAGGGGTTGCCAAGCTTCCAAAAAACTACGAGTTTCCGGAAATCTCAGCAAACATTTTTTCACCCAATCTTGATGATACATCCATTTAATGATCAGTACACCAGTCCCACTTGGCTCACCAAATTTCGTTCTTCTAGGTTAAACCGTTCCTTTGCAGTAACCGTTTTCATGTTTAGGTTTCACTCTGTTTTCTCCTATATGGATACATGTATTTGGAAGTCTAAATCAAACACGGTTTGTGCTAGCTCTTTGAAACTTGGCACAATAATGTAGTTCCAAGTTCTATGGCTATGGTTTGTGTCCTCTGGAAGTAGCCCCAAGCAGAGACTGACGAGAATCTCTTTCATTGAAAGGGGTTGCCAAGCTTCCAAAAAACTACGAGTTTCCGGAAATCTCAGCAAACATTTTTTCACCCAATCGTGATGATACTTGCAGGTAATGATCAGTACACCAGTCCCACTTGGCTCACCAAATTTCGTTCTTCTAGGTTAAACCGTTCCTTTGCAGTAACCGTTTTCATGTTTAGGTTAAACTCTGTTTTCTCCTATATGGATACATGTAGTTGGAACTCTAAATCAAACACGGTTTGTGCTAGCTCTTTGAAACTTGGCACAATAATGTAGTTCCAAGTTCTATGGCTATGGTTTGTGTCCTCTGGAAGTAGCCCCAAGCAGAGACTGACGAGAATCACTTTCATTGAAAGGGGGTTGCCAAGCTTCCAAAAAACTACGAGTTTCCGGAAATCTCAGCAAACTCTTTTTCACCCAATCGTGATGATACTTGCAGGTAATGATCAGTACACCAGTCCCACTTGGCTCACCAAATTTCGTTCTTCTAGGTTAAACCGTTCCTTTGCAGTAACCGTTTTCATGTTTAGGTTTCACTCTGTTTTCTCCTATATGGATACATGTATTTGGAACTCTAAATCAAACACGGTTTGTGCTATCTCTTTGAAACTTGGCACAATAATGTAGTTCCAAGTTCTATGGCTATGGTTTGTGTCCTCTGGAAGTAGCCCCAAGCAGAGAATGACGAGAATCACTTTCATTGAAAGGGGTTGCCAAGCTTCCAAAAAACTACGAGTTTCCTGAAATCTCAGCAAACATTTTTTCAGCCAATCGTGATGATACTTGCAGGTAATGATCAGTACACCAGTCCCACTTGGCTCACCAAATTTCGTTCTTCTAGGTTAAACCGTTCCTTTGCAGTAACCGTTTTCATGTTTAGGTTTCACTCTGTTTTCTCCTATGTGGATACATGTAGTTGGAACTCTAAATCAAACACGGTTTGTGCTATCTCTTTGAAACCAGGCACAATAATGTAGTTATAAGTTCTAGGGCTATGGTTTGTGTCCTCTGGAAGTAGCCCCAAGCAGAGAATGACGAGAATCACTTTCATTGAAAGGGGTTGCCAAGCTTCCAAAAAACTACGAGTTTCCTGAAATCTCAGCAAACATTTTTTCACCCAATCTTGATGATACATCCATTTAATGATCAGTACACCAGTCCCACTTGGCTCACCAAATTTCGTTCTTCTAGGTTAAACCGTTCTTTGCAGTAACCGTTTTCATGTTTAGGTTTCACTCTGTTTTCTCCTATATGGATACATGTAGTTGGAACTCTAAATCAAACACGGTTTGTGCTAGCACTTTGAAACTTGGCACAATAATGTAGTTCCAAGTTCTATGGCTATGGATTGTGTCCTCTGGAAGTACCCCCAAGCAGAGACTGACGAGAATCACTTTCATTGAAAGGGGTTGCCAAGCTTCCAATAAACTACGAGTTTCCTGAATCCTCAGCAAACATTTTTTCACCCAATCTTGATGATACATCCATTTAATGATCAGTACACCAGTCCCACTTGGCTCACCAAATTTCGTTCTTCTAGGTTAAACCGTTCCTTTGCAGTAACCGTTTTCATGTTTAGGTTTCACTCTGTTTTCTCCTATATGGATACATGTAGTTGGAAGTCTAAATCAAACACGGTTTGTGCTAGCTCTTTGAAACTTGGAACAATAATGTAGTTCCAAGTTCTATGGCTATGGTTTGTGTCCTCTGGAAGTAGCCCCAAGCAGAGAATGACGAGAATCACTTTCATTGAAAGGGGTTGCCAAGCTTCCAAAAAACTACGAGTTTCCTGAAATCTCAGCAAACATTTTTTCACCCAATCTTGATGATACATCCATTTAATGATCAGTACACCAGTCCCACTTGGCTCACCAAATTTCGTTCTTCTAGGTTAAACCGTTCTTTGCAGTAACCGTTTTCATGTTTAGGTTTCACTCTGTTTTCTCCTATATGGATACATGTAGTTGGAACTCTAAATCAAACACGGTTTGTGCTAGCACTTTGAAACTTGGCACAATAATGTAGTTCCAAGTTCTATGGCTATGGATTGTGTCCTCTGGAAGTACCCCCACGCAGAGACTGACGAGAATCCCTTTCATTGAAAGGGGTTGCCAAGCTTCCAAAAAACTACGAGTTTCCTGAAACCTCAGCAAACATTTTTTTCACCCAATCTTGATGATACATCCATTTAATGATCAGTACACCAGTCCCACTTGGCTCACCAAATTTCGTTCTTCTAGGTTAAACCGTTCCTTTGCAGTAACCGTTTTCATGTTTAGGTTTCACTCTGTTTTCTCCTATATGGATACATGTAGTTGGAAGTCTAAATCAAACACGGTTTGTGCTAGCTCTTTGAAACTTGGAACAATAATGTAGTTCCAAGTTCTATGGCTATGCTTTGTGTCCTCTGGAAGTAGCCCCAAGCAGAGACTGACGAGAATCACTTTCATTGAAAGGGGTTGCCAAGCTTCCAAAAAACTACGAGTTTCCGGAAATCTCAGCAAACATTTTTTCACCCAATCTTGATGATACATCCATTTAATGATCAGTACACCAGTCCCACTTGGCTCACCAAATTTCGTTCTTCTAGGTTAAACCGTTCCTTTGCAGTAACCGTTTTCATGTTTAGGTTTCACTCTGTTTTCTCCTATATGGATACATGTAGTTGGAACTCTAAATCAAACACGGTTTGTGCTAGCTTTAGAAACTTGGCACAATAATATAGTTCCAAGTTCTATGGCAGTGTTTTGTGTCCTATGGAAGTAGCCCCAAGCAGAGACTGACGAGAATCACTTTCATTGAAAGGGGTTGCCAAGCTTCCAAAAAACTACGAGTTTCCTGAAATCTCAGCAAACATTTTTTCTCCAAAACTTTATGATACTTGCAGGTAATGATCAGTACACCAGTCCCACTTGGCTCACCAAATTTCGTTCTTCTAGCTTAAACCGTTCCTTTGCAGTAACCGTTTTCATGTTTAGGTTTCACTCTGTTTTCTCCTATATGGATACATGTATTTGGAAGTCTAAATCAAACACGGTTTGTGCTAGCTCTTTGAAACTTGGCACAATAATGTAGTTCCAAGTTCTATGGCTATGGTTTGTGTCCTCTGGAAGTAGCCCCAAGCAGAGACTGACGAGAATCACTTTCATTGAAAGGGGTTGCCAAGCTTCCAAAAAACTACGAGTTTCCGGAAAACTCAGCAAATATTTTTTCACCCAATCTTGATGATACATCCATTTAATGATCAGTACACCAGTCCCACTTGGCTCACCAAATTTCGTTCTTCTAGGTTAAACCGTTCCTTTGCAGTAACCGTTTTCATTTTTAGGTTTCACTCTGTTTTCTCCTATATGGATACATGTATTTGGAACTCTAAATCAAACACGGTTTGTGCTAGCTCTTTGAAACTTGGCACAATAATATAGTTCCAAGTTCTAGGGCTATGGATTGTGTCCTCTGGAAGTAGCCCCAAGCAGAGACTGAGGAGAATCACTTTCATTGAAAGGGGTTGCCAAGCTTCCAAAAAACTACGAGTTTCATGAAATCTCAGCAAACATTTTTTCACCCAATCGTGATGATACTTGCAGGTAATGATCAGTACACCAGTCCCACTTGGCTCACCAAATTTCGTTCTTCTAGGTTAAACCGTTCCTTTGCAGTAACCGTTTTCATGTTTAGGTTTCACTCTGTTTTCTCCTATATGGATACATGTAGTTGGAACTCTAAATCAAACACGGTTTGTGCTATCTCTTTGAAACCAGGCACAATAATGTAGTTCCAAGTTCTAGGGCTATGGTTTGTGTCCTCTGGAAGTAGCCCCAAGCAGAGACTGACGAGAATCACTTTCATTGAAAGGGGTTGCCAAGCTTCCAAAAAACTACGAGTTTCCTGAAATCTCAGCAAACATTTTTTCACCCAATCGTGATGATACTTGCAGGTAATGATCAGTACACCAGTCCCACTTGGCTCACCAAATTTCGTTCTTCTAGGTTAAACCGTTCCTTTGCAGTAACCGTTTTCATGTTTAGGTTTCACTCTGTTTTCTCCTATGTGGATACATGTAGTTGGAACTCTAAATCAAACACGGTTTGTGCTATCTCTTTGAAACCAGGCACAATAATGTAGTTATAAGTTCTAGGGCTATGGTTTGTGTCCTCTGGAAGTAGCCCCAAGCAGAGAATGACGAGAATCACTTTCATTGAAAGGGGTTGCCAAGCTTCCAAAAAACTACGAGTTTCCTGAAATCTCAGCAAACATTTTTTCACCCAATCTTGATGATACATCCATTTAATGATCAGT
This sequence comes from Urocitellus parryii, assembly GCF_045843805.1. NCBI lineage: Eukaryota > Metazoa > Chordata > Mammalia > Rodentia > Sciuridae > Urocitellus > Urocitellus parryii. Next base: position 51,329 of record NW_027551973.1, on the reverse strand, counting down.
ACACCAGTCCCACTTGGCTCACCAAATTTCGTTCTTCTAGGTTAAACCGTTCTTTGCAGTAACCGTTTTCATGTTTAGGTTTCACTCTGTTTTCTCCTATATGGATACATGTAGTTGGAACTCTAAATCAAACACGGTTTGTGCTAGCACTTTGAAACTTGGCACAATAATGTAGTTCCAAGTTCTATGGCTATGGATTGTGTCCTCTGGAAGTACCCCCACGCAGAGACTGACGAGAATCCCTTTCATTGAAAGGGGTTGCCAAGCTTCCAAAAAACTACGAGTTTCCTGAAACCTCAGCAAACATTTTTTCACCCAATCTTGATGATACATCCATTTAATGATCAGTACACCAGTCCCACTTGGCTCACCAAATTTCGTTCTTCTAGGTTAAACCGTTCCTTTGCAGTAACCGTTTTCATGTTTAGGTTTCACTCTGTTTTCTCCTATATGGATACATGTAGTTGGAAGTCTAAATCAAACACGGTTTGTGCTAGCTCTTTGAAACTTGGAACAATAATGTAGTTCCAAGTTCTATGGCTATGCTTTGTGTCATCTGGAAGTAGCCCCAAGCAGAGACTGACGAGAATCACTTTCATTGAAAGGGGTTGCCAAGCTTCCAAAAAACTACGAGTTTCCGGAAATCTCAGCAAACATTTTTTCACCCAATCTTGATGATACATCCATTTAATGATCAGTACACCAGTCCCACTTGGCTCACCAAATTTCGTTCTTCTAGGTTAAACCGTTCCTTTGCAGTAACCGTTTTCATGTTTAGGTTTCACTCTGTTTTCTCCTATATGGATACATGTAGTTGGAACTCTAAATCAAACACGGTTTGTGCTAGCTTTTGAAACTTGGCACAATAATATAGTTCCAAGTTCTATGGCAGTGTTTTGTGTCCTATGGAAGTAGCCCCAAGCAGAGACTGACGAGAATCACTTTCATTGAAAGGGGTTGCCAAGCTTCCAAAAAACTACGAGTCTCCTGAAATCTCAGCAAATATTTTTTCACCCAATCGTGATGATACTTGCAGGTAATGATCAGTACACCAGTCCCACTTGGCTCACCAAATTTCGTTCTTCTAGCTTAAACCGTTCCTTTGCAGTAACCGTTTTCATGTTTAGGTTTCACTCTGTTTTCTCCTATATGGATACATGTATTTGGAAGTCTAAATCAAACACGGTTTGTGCTAGCTCTTTGAAACTTGGCACAATAATGTAGTTCCAAGTTCTATGGCTATGGTTTGTGTCCTCTGGAAGTAGCCCCAAGCAGAGACTGACGAGAATCACTTTCATTGAAAGGGGTTGCCAAGCTTCCAAAAAACTACGAGTTTCCGGAAAACTCAGCAAATATTTTTTCACCCAATCTTGATGATACATCCATTTAATGATCAGTACACCAGTCCCACTTGGCTCACCAAATTTCGTTCTTCTAGGTTAAACCGTTCCTTTGCAGTAACCGTTTTCATGTTTAGGTTTCACTCTGTTTTCTCCTATATGGATACATGTATTTGGAACTCTAAATCAAACACGGTTTGTGCTAGCTCTTTGAAACTTGGCACAATAATATAGTTCCAAGTTCTAGGGCTATGGATTGTGTCCTCTGGAAGTAGCCCCAAGCAGAGACTGAGGAGAATCACTTTCATTGAAAGGGGTTGCCAAGCTTCCAAAAAACTACGAGTTTCCTGAAATCTCAGCAAACATTTTTTCAGCCAATCGTGATGATACTTGCAGGTAATGATCAGTACACCAGTCCCACTTGGCTCACCAAATTTCGTTCTTCTAGGTTAAACCGTTCCTTTGCAGTAACCGTTTTCATGTTTAGGTTTCACTCTGTTTTCTCCTATATGGATACATGTAGTTGGAACTCTAAATCAAACACGGTTTGTGCTATCTCTTTGAAACGTGGCACAATAATGTAGTTCCAAATTCTATCGCTATGGTTTGTGTCCTCTGGAGGTAGCCCCAAGCAGAGACTGACGAGAATCACTTTCATTGAAAGGGGTTGCCAAGCTTCCAAAAAACTACGAGTTTCCTGAAATCTCAGCAAACATTTTTTCACCCAATCTTGATGATACATCCATTTAATGATCAGTACACCAGTCCCACTTGGCTCACCAAATTTCGTTCTTCTAGGTTAAACCGTTCCTTTGCAGTAACCGTTTTAATGTTTAGGTTTCACTCTGTTTTCTCCTATATGGATACATGTAGTTGGAACTCTAAATCAAACACGGTTTGTGGTATCTCTTTGAAACGTGGCACAATAATGTAGTTCCAAGTTCTAGGGCTATGGTTTGTGTCCTCTGGAAGTAGCCCCAAGCAGAGACTGACGAGAATCACTTTCATTGAAAGGGGTTGCCAAGCTTCCAAAAAACTACGAGTTTCCTGAAATCTCAGCAAACATTTTTTCACCCAATCGTGATGATACTTGCAGGTAATGATCAGTACACCAGTCCCACTTGGCTCACCAAATTTCGTTCTTCTAGGTTAAACCGTTCCTTTGCAGTAACCGTTTTCATGTTTAGGTTTCACTCTGTTTTCTCCTATATGGATACATGTAGTTGGAACTCTAAATCAAACACGGTTTGTGCTAGCACTTTGAAACTTGGCACAATAATGTAGTTCCAAGTTCTATGGCTATGGATTGTGTCCTCTGGAAGTAGCCCCAAGCAGAGACTGACGAGAATCACTTTCATTGAAAGGGGTTGCCAAGCTTCCAAAAAACTACGAGTTTCCTGAAACCTCAGCAAACATTTTTTCACCCAATCTTGATGATACATCCATTTAATGATCAGTACACCAGTCCCACTTGGCTCACCAAATTTCGTTCTTCTAGCTTAAACCGTTCCTTTGCAGTAACCGTTTTCATGTTTAGGTTTCACTCTGTTTTCTCCTATATGGATACATGTATTTGGAAGTCTAAATCAAACACGGTTTGTGCTAGCTCTTTGAAACTTGGCACAATAATGTAGTTCCAATTTCTATGGCTATGGTTTGTGTCCTCTGGAAGTAGCCCCAAGCAGAGACTGACGAGAATCACTTTCATTGAAAGGGGTTGCCAAGCTTACAAAAAACTACGAGTTTCCGGAAAACTCAGCAAACATTTTTTCACCCAATCTTGATGATACATCCATTTAATGATCAGTACACCAGTCCCACTTGGCTCACCAAATTTCGTTCTTCTAGGTTAAACCGTTCCTTTGCAGTAACCGTTTTCATGTTTAGGTTTCACTCTGTTTTCTCCTATATGGATACATGTAGTTGGAACTCTAAATCAAACACGGTTTGTGCTAGCTCTTTGAAACTTGGCACAATAATATAGTTCCAAGTTCTAGGGCTATGGTTTGTGTCCTCTGGAAGTAGCCCCAATCAGAGACTGACGAGAATCACTTTCATTGAAAGGGGTTGCCAAGCTTCCAAAAAACTACGAGTTTCCGGAAATCTCAGCAAACATTTTTTCACCCAATCGTGATGATACTTGCAGGTAATGATCAGTACACCAGTCCCACTTGGCTCACCAAATTTCGTTCTTCTAGGTTAAACCATTCCTTTGCAGTAACCGTTTTCATGTTTAGGTTTCACTCTGTTTTCTCCTATATGGATACATGTAGTTGGAACTCTAAATCAAACACGGTTTGTGCTAGCACTTTGAAACTTGGCACAATAATGTAGTTCCAAGTTCTATGGCTATGGATTGTGTCCTCTGGAAGTACCCCCAAGCAGAGACTGACGAGAATCACTTTCATTGAAAGGGGTTGCCAAGCTTCCAAAAAACTACGAGTTTCCTGAAACCTCAGCAAACATTTTTTCACCCAATCTTGATGATACATCCATTTAATGATCAGTACACCAGTCCCACTTGGCTCACCAAATTTCGTTCTTCTAGGTTAAACCGTTCCTTTGCAGTAACCGTTTTCATGTTTAGGTTTCACTCTGTTTTCTCCTATATGGATACATGTAGTTGGAAGTCTAAATCAAACACGGTTTGTGCTAGCTCTTTGAAACTTGGAACAATAATGTAGTTCCAAGTTCTATGGCTATGCTTTGTGTCCTCTGGAAGTAGCCCCAAGCAGAGACTGACGAGAATCACTTTCATTGAAAGGGGTTGCCAAGCTTCCAAAAAACTACGAGTTTCCTGAAATCTCAGCAAACATTTTTTCACCCAATCTTGATGATACATCCATTTAATGATCAGTACACCAGTCCCACTTGGCTCACCAAATTTCGTTCTTCTAGGTTAAACCGTTCCTTTGCAGTAACCGTTTTCATGTTTAGGTTTCACTCTGTTTTCTCCTATATGGATACATGTATTTGGAAGTCTAAATCAAACACGGTTTGTGCTAGCTCTTTGAAACTTGGCACAATAATATAGTTCCAAGTTCTATGGCTATGGTTTGTGTCCTCTGGAAGTAGCCCCAAGCAGAGACTGACGAGAATCACTTTCATTGAAAGGGGTTGCCAAGCTTCCAAAAAACTACGAGTTTCCGGAAAACTCAGCAAACATTTTTTCACCCAATCTTGATGATACATCCATTTAATGATCAGTACACCAGTCCCACTTGGCTCACCAAATTTCGTTCTTCTAGGTTAAACCGTTCCTTTGCAGTAACCGTTTTCATGTTTATGTTTCACTCTGTTTTCTCCTATATGGATACATGTAGTTGGAACTCTAAATCAAACACGGTTTGTGCTATCTCTTTGAAACGTGGCACAATAATGTAGTTCCAAGTTCTATGGCTATGGTTTGTGTCCTCTGGAGGTAGCCCCAAGCAGAGACTGACGAGAATCACTTTCATTGAAAGGGGTTGCCAAGCTTCCAAAAAACTACGAGTTTCCTGAAATCTCAGCAAACATTTTTTCACCCAATCTTGATGATACATCCATTTAATGATCAGTACACCAGTCCCACTTGGCTCACCAAATTTCGTTCTTCTAGGTTAAACCGTTCCTTTGCAGTAACCGTTTTAATGTTTAGGTTTCACTCTGTTTTCTCCTATATGGATACATGTAGTTGGAACTCTAAATCAAACACGGTTTGTGCTATCTCTTTGAAACCAGGCACAATAATGTAGTTCCAAGTTCTAGGGCTATGGTTTGTGTCCTCTGGAAGTAGCCCCAAGCAGAGACTGACGAGAATCACTTTCATTGAAAGGGGTTGCCAAGCTTCCAAAAAACTACGAGTTTCCTGAAATCTCAGCAAACATTTTTTCACCCAATCTTGATGATACATCCATTTAATGATCAGTACACCAGTCCCACTTGGCTCACCAAATTTCGTTCTTCTAGGTTAAACCGTTCCTTTGCAGTAACCGTTTTCATGTTTAGGTTTCACTCTGTTTTCTCCTATATGGATACATGTATTTGGAAGTCTAAATCAAACACGGTTTGTGCTAGCTCTTTGAAACTTGGCACAATAATATAGTTCCAAGTTCTATGGCTATGGTTTGTGTCCTCTGGAAGTAGCCCCAAGCAGAGACTGACGAGAATCACTTTCATTGAAAGGGGTTGCCAAGCTTCCAAAAAACTACGAGTTTCCGGAAAACTCAGCAAACATTTTTTCACCCAATCTTGATGATACATCCATTTAATGATCAGTACACCAGTCCCACTTGGCTCACCAAATTTCGTTCTTCTAGGTTAAACCGTTCCTTTGCAGTAACCGTTTTCATGTTTATGTTTCACTCTGTTTTCTCCTATATGGATACATGTAGTTGGAACTCTAAATCAAACACGGTTTGTGCTATCTCTTTGAAACGTGGCACAATAATGTAGTTCCAAGTTCTATGGCTATGGTTTGTGTCCTCTGGAGGTAGCCCCAAGCAGAGACTGACGAGAATCACTTTCATTGAAAGGGGTTGCCAAGCTTCCAAAAAACTACGAGTTTCCTGAAATCTCAGCAAACATTTTTTCACCCAATCTTGATGATACATCCATTTAATGATCAGTACACCAGTCCCACTTGGCTCACCAAATTTCGTTCTTCTAGGTTAAACCGTTCCTTTGCAGTAACCGTTTTAATGTTTAGGTTTCACTCTGTTTTCTCCTATATGGATACATGTAGTTGGAACTCTAAATCAAACACGGTTTGTGCTATCTCTTTGAAACCAGGCACAATAATGTAGTTCCAAGTTCTAGGGCTATGGTTTGTGTCCTCTGGAAGTAGCCCCCAAGCAGAGACTGACGAGAATCACTTTCATTGAAAGGGGTTGCCAAGCTTCCAAAAAACTACGAGTTTCCTGAAATCTCAGCAAACATTTTTTCACCCAATCGTGATGATACTTGCAGGTAATGATCAGTACACCAGTCCCACTTGGCTCACCAAATTTCGTTCTTCTAGGTTAAACCGTTCCTTTGCAGTAACCGTTTTCATGTTTAGGTTTCACTCTGTTTTCTCCTATATGGATACATGTATTTGGAAGTCTAAATCAAACACGGTTTGTGCTAGCTCTTTGAAACTTGGCACAATAATGTAGTTCCAAGTTCTATGGCTATGGTTTGTGTCCTCTGGAAGTAGCCCCAAGCAGAGACTGACGAGAATCACTTTCATTGAAAGGGGTTGCCAAGCTTCCAAAAAACTACGAGTTTCCGGAAAACTCAGCAAACATTTTTTCACCCAATCTTGATGATACATCCATTTAATGATCAGTACACCAGTCCCAATTTGCTCACCAAATTTCGTTCTTCTAGGTTAAACCGTTCCTTTGCAGTAACCGTTTTCATGTTTAGGTTTCACTCTGTTTTCTCCTATATGGATACATGTAGTTGGAACTCTAAATCAAACACGGTTTGTGCTAGCTCTTTGAAACTTGGCACAATAATATAGTTCCAAGTTCTAGGGCTATGGTTTGTGTCCTCTGGAAGTAGCCCCAAGCAGAGACTGACGAGAATCACTTTCATTGAAAGGGGTTGCCAAGCTTCCAAAAAACTACGAGTTTCCTGAAATCTCAGCAAACATTTTTTCACCCAATCGTGATGATACTTGCAGGTAATGATCAGTACACCAGTCCCACTTGGCTCACCAAATTTCGTTCTTCTAGGTTAAACCGTTCCTTTGCAGTAACCGTTTTCATGTTTAGGTTTCACTCTGTTTTCTCCTATATGGATACATGTAGTTGGAACTCTAAATCAAACACGGTTTGTGCTAGCTCTTTGAAACTTGGCACAATAATATAGTTCCAAGTTCTAGGGCTATGGTTTGTGTCCTCTGGAAGTAGCCCCAAGCAGAGACTGACGAGAATCACTTTCATTGAAAGGGGTTGCCAAGCTTCCAAAAAACTACGAGTTTCCTGAAATCTCAGCAAACATTTTTTCACCCAATCGTGATGATACTTGCAGGTAATGATCAGTACACCAGTCCCACTTGGCTCACCAAATTTCGTTCTTCTAGGTTAAACCGTTCCTTTGCAGTAACCGTTTTCATGTTTAGGTTTCACTCTGTTTTCTCCTATATGGATACATGTAGTTGGAACTCTAAATCAAACACGGTTTGTGCTAGCACTTTGAAACTTGCCACAATAATGTAGTTCCAAGTTCTATGGCTATGGATTGTGTCCTCTGGAAGTAGCCCCAAGCAGAGACTGACGAGAATCACTTTCATTGAAAGGGGTTGCCAAGCTTCCAAAAAACTACGAGTTTCCTGAAACCTCAGCAAACATTTTTTCACCCAATCTTGATGATACATCCATTTAATGATCAGTACACCAGTCCCACTTGGCTCACCAAATTTCGTTCTTCTAGGTTAAACCGTTCCTTTGCAGTAACCGTTTTCATGTTTAGGTTTCACTCTGTTTTCTCCTATATGGATACATGTAGTTGGAACTCTAAATCAAACACGGTTTGTGCTAGCTCTTTGAAACTTGGCACAATAATATAGTTCCAAGTTCTATGGCAGTGTTTTGTGTCCTATGGAAGTAGCCCCAAGCAGAGACTGACGAGAATCACTTTCATTGAAAGGAGTTGCCAAGCTTCCAAAAAACTACGAGTTTCCTGAAATCTCAGCAAATATTTTTTCACCCAATCGTGATGATACTTGCAGGTAATGATCAGTACACCAGTCCCACTTGGCTCACCAAATTTCGTTCTTCTAGCTTAAACCGTTCCTTTGCAGTAACCGTTTTCATGTTTAGGTTTCACTCTGTTTTCTCCTATATGGATACATGTATTTGGAAGTCTAAATCAAACACGGTTTGTGCTAGCTCTTTGAAACTTGGCACAATAATGTAGTTCCAAGTTCTATGGCTATGGTTTGTGTCCTCTGGAAGTAGCCCCAAGCAGAGACTGACGAGAATCACTTTCATTGAAAGGGGTTGCCAAGCTTCCAAAAAACTACGAGTTTCCGGAAATCTCAGCAAACATTTTTTCACCCAATCTTGATGATACATCCATTTAATGATCAGTACACCAGTCCCACTTGGCTCACCAAATTTCGTTCTTCTAGGTTTAACCGTTCCTTTGCAGTAACCGTTTTCATGTTTAGGTTTCACTCTGTTTTCTCCTATATGGATACATGTAGTTGGAACTCTAAATCAAACACGGTTTGTGCTAGCTCTTTGAAACTTGGAACAATAATGTAGTTCCAAGTTCTATGGCTATGCTTTGTGTCCTCTGGAAGTAGCCCCAAGCAGAGACTGACGAGAATCACTTTCATTGAAAGGGGTTGCCAAGCTTCCAAAAAACTACGAGTTTCCGGAAATCTCAGCAAACATTTTTTCACCCAATCTTGATGATACATCCATTTAATGATCAGTACACCAGTCCCACTTGGCTCACCAAATTTCGTTCTTCTAGGTTAAACCGTTCCTTTGCAGTAACCGTTTTCATGTTTAGGTTTCACTCTGTTTTCTCCTATATGGATACATGTAGTTGGAACTCTAAATCAAACACGGTTTGTGCTAGCTCTTTGAAACTTGGCACAATAATATAGTTCCAAGTTCTATGGCAGTGTTTTGTGTCCTATGGAAGTAGCCCCAAGCAGAGACTGACGAGAATCACTTTCATTGAAAGGGGTTGCCAAGCTTCCAAAAAACTACGAGTTTCCTGAAATTTCAGCAAATATTTTTTCACCCAATCGTGATGATACTAGCAGGTAATGATCAGTACACCAGTCCCACTTGGCTCACCAAATTTCGTTCTTCTAGCTTAAACCGTTCCTTTGCAGTAACCGTTTTCATGTTTAGGTTTCACTCTGTTTTCTCCTATATGGATACATGTATTTGGAAGTCTAAATCAAACACGGTTTGTGCTATCTCTTTGAAACTTGGCACAATAATGTAGTTCCAAGTTCTATGGCTATGCTTTGTGTCCTCTGGAAGTAGCCCCAAGCAGAGACTGACGAGAATCACTTTCATTGAAAGGGGTTGCCAAGCTTCCAAAAAACTACGAGTTTCCGGAAAACTCAGCAAACATTTTTTCACCCAATCTTGATGATACATCCATTTAATGATCAGTACACCAGTCCCACTTGGCTCACCAAATTTCGTTCTTCTAGGTTAAACCGTTCCTTTGCAGTAACCGTTTTCATGTTTATGTTTCACTCTGTTTTCTCCTATATGGATACATGTAGTTGGAACTCTAAATCAAACACGGTTTGTGCTATCTCTTTGAAACGTGGCACAATAATGTAGTTCCAAGTTCTATGGCTATGGTCTGTGTCCTCTGGAGGTAGCCCCAAGCAGAGACTGACGAGAATCACTTTCATTGAAAGGGGTTGCCAAGCTTCCAAAAAACTACGAGTTTCCTGAAATCTCAGCAAACATTTTTTCACCCAATCTTGATGATACATCCATTTAATGATCAGTACACCAGTCCCACTTGGCTCACCAAATTTCGTTCTTCTAGGTTAAACCGTTCCTTTGCAGTAACCGTTTTAATGTTTAGGTTTCACTCTGTTTTCTCCTATATGGATACATGTAGTTGGAACTCTAAATCAAACACGGTTTGTGCTATCTCTTTGAAACCAGGCACAATAATGTAGTTCCAAGTTCTAGGGCTATGGTTTGTGTCCTCTGGAAGTAGCCCCAAACAGAGACTGACGAGAATCACTTTCATTGAAAGGGGTTGCCAAGCTTCCAAAAAACGACGAGTTTCCTGAAATCTCAGCAAACATTTTTTCACCCAATCGTGATGATACTTGCAGGTAATGATCAGTACACCAGTCCCACTTGGCTCACCAAATTTCGTTCTTCTAGCTTAAACCGTTCCTTTGCAGTAACCGTTTTCATGTTTAGGTTTCACTCTGTTTTCTCCTATATGGATACATGTATTTGGAAGTCTAAATCAAACACGGTTTGTGCTAGCTCTTTGAAACTTGGCACAATAATGTAGTTCCAAGTTCTATGGCTATGGATTGTGTCCTCTGGAAGTAGCCCCAAGCAGAGACTGACGAGAATCACTTTCATTGAAAGGGGTTGCCAAGCTTCCAAAAAACTACGAGTTTCCGGAAAACTCAGCAAACATTTTTTCACCCAATCTTGATGATACATCCATTTAATGATCAGTACACCAGTCCCAATTTGCTCACCAAATTTCTTTCTTCTAGGTTAAACCGTTCCTTTGCAGTAACCGTTTTCATGTTTAGGTTTCACTCTGTTTTCTCCTATATGGATACATGTAGTTGGAACTCTAAATCAAACACGGTTTGTGCTAGCACTTTGAAACTTGGCACAATAATGTAGTTCCAAGTTCTATGGCTATGGATTGTGTCCTCTGGAAGTAGCCCCAAGCAGAGACTGACGAGAATCACTTTCATTGAAAGGGGTTGCCAAGCTTCCAAAAAACTACGAGTTTCCTGAAACCTCAGCAAACATTTTTTCACCCAATCTTGATGATACATCCATTTAATGATCAGTACACCAGTCCCACTTGGCTCACCAAATTTCCTTCTTCTAGGTTAAACCGTTCCTTTGCAGTAACCGTTTTCATGTTTAGGTTTCACTCTGTTTTCTCCTATATGGATACAATGTAGTTGGAACTCTAAATCAAACACGGTTTGTGCTAGCTCTTTGAAACTTGGCACAATAATATAGTTCCAAGTTCTATGGCAGTGTTTTGTGTCCTATGGAAGTAGCCCCAAGCAGAGACTGACGAGAATCACTTTCATTGAAAGGGTTGCCAAGCTTCCAAAAAACTACGAGTTTCCTGAAATCTCAGCAAATATTTTTTCACCCAATCGTGATGATACTTGCAGGAAATGATCAGTACACCAGTCCCACTTGGCTCACCAAATTTCGTTCTTCTAGCTTAAACCGTTCCTTTGCAGTAACCGTTTTCATGTTTAGGTTTCACTCTGTTTTCTCCTATATGGATACATGTCTTTGGAAGTCTAAATCAAACACGGTTTGTGCTAGCTCTTTGAAACTTGGCACAATAATGTAGTTCCACGTTCTATGGCTATGGTTTGTGTCCTCTGGAAGTAGCCCCAAGCAGAGACTGACGAGAATCACTTTCATTCAAAGGGGTTGCCAAGCTTCCAAAAACTACGAGTTTCCGGAAAACTCAGCAAACATTTTTTCACCCAATCTTGATGATACATCCATTTAATGATCAGTACACCAGTCCCACTTGGCTCACCAAATTTCGTTCTTCTAGGTTAAAACCGTTCCTTTGCAGTAACCGTTTTCATGTTTAGGTTTCACTCTGTTTTCTCCTATATGGATACATGTAGTTGGAACTCTAAATCAAACACGGTTTGTGCTAGCTCTTTGAAACTTGGCACAATAATATAGTTCCAAGTTCTAGGGCTATGGTTTGTGTCCTCTGGAAGTAGCCCCAAGCAGAGACTGACGAGAATCACTTTCATTGAAAGGGGTTGCCAAGCTTCCAAAAAACTACGAGTTTCCGGAAACTCAGCAAACATTTTTTCACCCAATCTTGATGATACATCCATTTAATGATCAGTACACCAGTCCCACTTGGCTCACCAAATTTCGTTCTTCTAGGTTAAACCGTTCCTTTGCAGTAACCGTTTTCATGTTTAGGTTTCACTCTGTTTTCTCCTATATGGATACATGTAGTTGGAACTCTAAATCAAACACGGTTTGTGCTAGCTCTTTGAAACTTGGCACAATAATATAGTTCCAAGTTCTATGGCAGTGTTTTGTGTCCTATGGAAGTAGCCCCAAGCAGAGACTGACGAGAATCACTTTCATTGAAAGGGGTTGCCAAGCTTCCAAAAAACTACGAGTTTCCTGAAATCTCAGCAAATATTTTTTCACCCAATCGTGATGATACTTGCAGGTAATGATCAGTACACCAGTCCCACTTGGCTCACCAAATTTCGTTCTTCTAGCTTAAACCGTTCCTTTGCAGTAACCGTTTTCATGTTTAGGTTTCACTCTGTTTTCTCCTATATGGATACATGTATTTGGAAGTCTAAATCAAACACGGTTTGTGCTAGCTCTTTGAAACTTGGCACAATAATGTAGTTCCAAGTTCTATGGCTATGGTTTGTGTCCTCTGGAAGTAGCCCCAAGCAGAGACTGACGAGAATCACTTTCATTCAAAGGGGTTGCCAAGCTTCCAAAAAACTACGAGTTTCCTGAAATCTCAGCAAACATTTTTTCACCCAATCTTGATGATACATCCATTTAATGATCCGTACACCAGTCCCACTTGGCTCACCAAATTTCGTTCTTCTAGGTTAAACCGTTCCTTTGCAGTAACCGTTTTCATGTTTAGGTTTCACTCTGTTTTCTCCTATATGGATACATGTAGTTGGAACTCTAAATCAAACACGGTTTGTGCTAGCTCTTTGAAACTTGGCACAATAATATAGTTCCAAGTTCTAGGGCTATGGTTTGTGTCCTCTGGAAGTAGCCCAATCAGAGACTGACGAGAATCACTTTCATTGAAAGGGGTTGCCAAGCTTCCAAAAAACTCCGAGTTTCCGGAAATCTCAGCAAACATTTTTTCACCCAATCGTGATGATACATGCAGGTAATGATCAGTACACCAGTCCCACTTGGCTCACCAAATTTCGTTCTCCTAGGTTAAACCGTTCCTTTGCAGTAACCGTTTTCATGTTTAGGTTTCACTCTGTTTTCTCCTATATGGATACATGTAGTTGGAACTCTAAATCAAACACGGTTTGTGCTAGCACTTTGAAACTTGGCACAATAATGTAGTTCCAAGTTCTATGGCTATGGATTGTGTCCTCTGGAAGTACCCCCAAGCAGAGACTGACGAGAATCACTTTCATTGAAAGGGGTTGCCAAGCTTCCAAAAAACTACGAGTTTCCTGAAACCTCAGCAAACATTTTTTCACCCAATATTGATGATACATCCATTTAATGATCAGTACACCAGTCCCACTTGGCTCACCAAATTTTGTTCTTCTAGGTTAAACCGTTCCTTTGCAGTAACCGTTTTCATGTTTAGGTTTCACTCTGTTTTCTCCTATATGGATACATGTAGTTGGAAGTCTAAATCAAACACGGTTTGTGCTAGCTCTTTGAAACTTGGAACAATAATGTAGTTCCAAGTTCTATGGCTATGCTTTGTGTCCTCTGCAAGTAGCCCCAAGCAGAGACTGACGAGAATCACTTTCATTGAAAGGGGTTGCCAAGCTTCCAAAAAACTACGAGTTTCCGGAAATCTCAGCAAACATTTTTTCACCCAATCTTGATGATACATCCAATTAATGATCAGTACACCAGTCCCACTTGGCTCACCAAATTTCGTTCTTCTAGGTTAAACCGTTCCTTTGCAGTAACCGTTTTCATGTTTAGGTTTCACTCTGTTTTCTCCTATATGGATACATGTAGTTGGAACTCTAAATCAAACACGGTTTGTGCTAGCTCTTTGAAACTTGGCACAATAATATAGTTCCAAGTTCTATGGCAGTGTTTTGTGTCCTATGGAAGTAGCCCCAAGCAGAGACTGACGAGAATCACTTTCATTGAAAGGGGTTGCCAAGCTTCCAAAAAACTACGAGTTTCCTGAAATTTCAGCAAATATTTTTCACCCAATCGTGATGATACTAGCAGGTAATCATCAGTACACCAGTCCCACTTGGCTCACCAAATTTCGTTCTTCTAGCTTAAACCGTTCCTTTGCAGTAACCGTTTTCATGTTTAGGTTTCACTCTGTTTCTCCTATATGGATACATGTATTTGGAAGTCTAAATCAAACACGGTTTGTGCTAGCTCTTTGAAACTTGGCACAATAATGTAGTTCCAAGTTCTATGGCTATGGTTTGTGTCCTCTGGAAGTAGCCCCAAGCAGAGACTGACGAGAATCACTTTCATTGAAAGGGGTTGCCAAGCTTCCAAAAACTACGAGTTTCCGGAAAACTCAGCAAACATTTTTTCACCCAATCTTGATGATACATCCATTAATGATCAGTACACCAGTCCCACTTGGCTCACCAAATTTGGTTCTTCTAGGTTAAACCGTTCCTTTGCAGTAACCGTTTTCATGTTTATGTTTCACTCTGTTTTCTCCTATATGGATACATGTAGTTGGAACTCTAAATCAAACACGGTTTGTGCTATCTCTTTGAAACGTGGCACAATAATGTAGTTCCAAGTTCTATGGCTATGGTTTGTGTCCTCTGGAGGTAGCCCCAAGCAGAGACTGACGAGAATCACTTTCATTGAAAGGGGTTGCCAAGCTTCCAAAAAACTACGAGTTTCCTGAAATCTCAGCAAACATTTTTTCACCCAAACTTGATGATACATCCATTTAATGATCAGTACACCAGTCCCACTTGGCTCACCAAATTTCGTTCTTCTAGGTTAAACCGTTCCTTTGCAGTAACCGTTTTAATGTTTAGGTTTCACTCTGTTTTATCCTATATGGCTACATGTAGTTGGAACTCTAAATCAAACACGGTTTGTGCTATCTCTTTGAAACCAGGCACAATAATGTAGTTCCAAGTTCTAGGGCTATGGTTTGTGTCCTCTGGAAGTAGCCCCAAGCAGAGACTGACGAGAATCACTTTCATTGAAAGGGGTTGCCAAGCTTCCAAAAAACTACGAGTTTCCTGAAATCTCAGCAAACATTTTTTCACCCCATTGTGATGATACTTGCAGGTAATGATCAGTACACCAGTCCCACTTGGCTCACCAAATTTCGTTCTTCTAGGTTAAACCGTTCCTTTGCAGTAACCGTTTTCATGTTTAGGTTTCACTCTGTTTTCTCCTATATGGATACATGTATTTGGAAGTCTAAATCAAACACGGTTTGTGCTAGCTCTTTGAAACTTGGCACAATAATGTAGTTCCAAGTTCTATGGCTATGGTTTGTGTCCTCTGGAAGTAGCCCCAAGCAGAGACTGACGAGAATCACTTTCATTGAAAGGGGTTGCCAAGCTTCCAAAAAACTACGAGTTTCCGGAAAACTCAGCAAACATTTTTTCACCCAATCTTGATGATACATCCATTTAATGATCAGTACACCAGTCCAAATTTGCTCACCAAATTTCGTTCTTCTAGGTTAAACCGTTCCTTTGCAGTAACCGTTTTCATGTTTAGGTTTCACTCTGTTTTCTCCTATATGGATACATGTAGTTGGAACTGTAAATCAAACACGGTTTGTGCTAGCTCTTTGAAACTTGGCAAAATAATGTAGTTCCAAGTTCTATGGCTATGGATTGTGTCCTCTGGAAGTAGCCCCAAGCAGAGACTGACGAGAATCACTTTCATTTAAAGGGGTTGCCAAGCTTCCAAAAAACTACGAGTTTCCTGAAATCTCAGCAAACATTTTTTCACCCAATCGTGATGATACTTGCAGGTAATGATCAGTACACCAGTCCCACTTGGCTCACCAAATTTCGTTCTTCTAGGTTAAACCGTTCCTTTGCAGTAACCGTTTTCATGTTTAGGTTTCATTCTGTATTCTCCTATATGGATACATGTAGTTGGAACTCTAAATCAAACACGGTTTGTGCTAGCTCTTTGAAACTTGGCAAAATAATGTAGTTCCAAGTTCTATGGCTATGGATTGTGTCCTCTGGAAGTAGCCCCAAGCAGAGACTGACGAGAATCACTTTCATTGAAAGGGGTTGCCAAGCTTCCAAAAAACTACGAGTTTCCTGAAATCTCAGCAAACATTTTTTCACCCAATCTTGATGATACATCCATTTAATGATCAGTACACCAGTCCCACTTGGCTCACCAAACTTCGTTCTTCTAGGTTAAACCGTTCCTTTGCAGTAACCGTTTTCATGTTTAGGTTTCACTCTGTTTTCTCCTATATGGATACATGTAGTTGGAACTGTAAATCAAACACGGTTTGTGGTATCTCTTTGAAAATTGGCACAATAATGTAGTTCCAAGTTCTATGGCTATGGTTTGTGTCCTCTGGAAGTAGCGCCCAGAAGAGACTGACGAGAATCACTTTCATTGAAAGGGGTTGCCAAGCTTCCAAAAAACTACGAGTTTCCTGAAATCTCAGCAAACATTTTTTCACCCAATCGTGATGATACTTGCAGGTAATGATCAGTACACCAGTCTCACTTGGCTCACCAAATTTCGTTCTTCTAGGTTAAACCGTTCCTTTGCAGTAACCGTTTTCATGTTTAGGTTTCACTCTGTTTTCTCCTATATGGATACATGTAGTTGGAACTCTAAATCAAACACGGTTTGTGCTAGCTCTTTGAACTTGGCACAATAATATAGTTCCAAGTTCCATGGCAGTGTTTTGTGTCCTATGGAAGTAGCCCCAAGCAGAGACTGACGAGAATCACTTTCATTGAAAGGGGTTGCCAAGCTTCCAAAAAACTACGAGTTTCCTGAAATCTCAGCAAATATTTTTTCACCCAATCGTGATGATACTTGCAGGTAATGATCAGTACACCAGTCCCACTTGGCTCACCAAATTTCGTTCTTCTAGCTTAAACCGTTCCTTTGCAGTAACCGTTTTCATGTTTAGGTTTCACTCTGTTTTCTCCTATATGGATACATGTATTTGGAAGTCTAAATCAAAACACGGTTTGTGGTAGCTCTTTGAAACTTGGCACAATAATGTAGTTCCAAGTTCTATGGCTATGGTTTGTGTCCTCTGGAAGTAGCCCCAAGCAGAGACTGACGAGAATCACTTTCATTGAAAGGGGTTGCCAAGCTTCCAAAAAACTACGAGTTTCCTGAAACCTCAGCAAACATTTTTTCACCCAATCTTGATGATACATCCATTTAATGATCAGTACACCAGTCCCACTTGGCTCACCAAATTTCGTTCTTCTAGGTTAAACCGTTCCTTTGCAGTAACCGTTTTCATGTTTAGGTTTCACTCTGTTTTCTCCTATATGGATACATGTAGTTGGAACTCTAAATCAAACACGGTTTGTGCTAGCTCTTTGAAACTTGGCACAATAATATAGTTCGAAGTTCTAGGGCTATGGTTTGTGTCCTCTGGAAGTAGCCCCAAGCAGAGACTGACGAGAATCACTTTCATTGAAAGGGGTTGCCAAGCTTCCAAAAAACTACGAGTTTCCTGAAATCTCAGCAAACATTTTTTCACCCAATCGTGATGATACTTGCAGGTAATGATCAGTACACCAGTCCCACTTGGCTCACCAAATTTCGTTCTTCTAGGTTAAACCATTCCTTTGCAGTAACCGTTTTCATGTTTAGGTTTCACTCTGTTTTCTCCTATATGGATACATGTAGTTGGAACTCTAAATCAAACACGGTTTGTGCTAGCACTTTGAAACTTGGCACAATAATGTAGTTCCAAGTTCTATGGCTATGGATTGTGTCCTCTGGAAGTACCCCCAAGCAGAGACTGACGAGAATCACTTTCATTTAAAGGGGTTGCCAAGCTTCCAAAAACTACGAGTTTCCTGAAACCTCAGCAAACATTTTTTCACCCAATCTTGATGATACATCCATTTAATGATCAGTACACCAGTCCCACTTGGCTCACCAAATTTCGTTCTTCTAGGTTTAACCGTTCCTTTGCAGTAACCGTTTTCATGTTTAGGTTTCACTCTGTTTTCTCCTATATGGATACATGTAGTTGGAAGTCTAAATCAAACACGGTTTGTGCTAGCTCTTTGAAACTTGGAACAATAATGTAGTCCCAAGTTCTATGGCTATGCTTTGTGTCCTCTGGAAGTAGCCCCAAGCAGTGACTGACGAGAATCACTTTCATTGAAAGGGGTTGCCAAGCTTCCAAAAAACTACGAGTTTCCGGAAATCTCAGCAAACATTTTTTCACCCAATCTTGATGATACATCCATTTAATGATCAGTACACCAGTCCCACTTGGCTCACCAAATTTCGTTCTTCTAGGTTAAACCGTTCCTTTGCAGTAACCGTTTTCATGTTTAGGTTTCACTCTGTTTTCTCCTATATGGATACATGTAGTTGGAACTCTAAATCAAACACGGTTTGTGCTAGCTCTTTGAAACTTGGCACAATAATATTGTTCAAGTTCTATGGCAGTGTTTTGTGTCCTATGGAAGTAGCCCCAAGCAGAGACTGACGAGAATCACTTTCATTGAAAGGGGTTGCCAAGCTTCCAAAAAACTACGAGTTTCCTGAAATTTCAGCAAATATTTTTTCACCCAATCGTGATGATACTTGCAGGTAATGATCAGTACACCAGTCCCACTTGGCTCACCAAATTTCGTTCTTCTAGCTTAAACCGTTCCTTTGCAGTAACCGTTTTCATGTTTAGGTTTCACTCTGTTTTCTCCTATATGGATACATGTAGTTGGAACTCTAAATCAAACACGGTTTGTGCTAGCTCTTTGAAACTTGGCACAATAATGTAGTTCCAAGTTCTATGGCTATGGTTTGTGTCCTCTGGAAGTAGCCCCAAGCAGAGACTGACGAGAATCACTTTCATTGAAAGGGGTTGCCAAGCTTCCAAAAAACTACGAGTTTCCGGAAAACTCAGCAAACATTTTTTCACCCAATCTTGATGATACATCCATTTAATGATCAGTACACCAGTCCCACTTGGCTCACCAAATTTCGTTCTTCTAGGTTAAACCGTTCCTTTGCAGTAACCGTTTTCATGTTTAGGTTTCACTCTGTTTTCTCCTATATGGATACATGTAGTTGGAACTCTAAATCAAACACGGTTTGTGCTATCTCTTTGAAACATGGCACAATAATGTAGTTCCAAGTTCTATGGCTATGGTTTGTGTCCTCTGGAGGTAGCCCCAAGCAGAGACTGACGAGAATCACTTTCATTGAAAGGGGTTGCCAAGCTTCCACAAAACTACGAGTTTCCTGAAATCTCAGCAAACATTTTTTCACCCAATCTTGATGATACATCCATTTAATGATCAGTACACCAGTCCCACTTGGCTCACCAAATTTCGTTCTTCTAGGTTAAACCGTTCCTTTACAGTAACCGTTTTAATGTTTAGGTTTCACTCTGTTTTCTCCTATATGGATACATGTAGTTGGAACTCTAAATCAAACACGGTTTGTGCTATCTCTTTGAAACCAGGCACAATAATGTAGTTCCAAGTTCTAGGGCTATGCTTTGTGTCCTCTGGAAGTAGCCCCAAGCAGAGACTGAAGAGAATCACTTTCATTGAAAGGGGTTGCCAAGCTTCCAAAAAACTACGAGTTTCCAGAAATCTCAGCAAACATTTTTTCACCCAATCGTGATGATACTTGCAAGTAATGATCAGTACACCAGTCCCACTTGGCTCACCAAATTTCGTTCTTCTAGGTTAAACCGTTCCTTTGCAGTAACCGTTTTCATGTTTAGGTTTCACTCTGTTTTCTCCTATATGGATACATGTAGTTGGAACTCTAAATCAAACACGGTTTGTGCTAGCTCTTTGAAACTTGGCAAAATAATGTAGTTCCAAGTTCTATGGCTATGGATTGTGTCCTCTGGAAGTAGCCCCAAGCAGAGACTGACGAGAATCACTTTCATTTAAAGGGGTTGCCAAGCTTCCAAAAAACTACGAGTTTCCTGAAATCTCAGCAAACATTTTTTCACCCAATCTTGATGATACATCCATTTAATGATCAGTACACCAGTCCCACTTGGCTCACCAAATTTCGTTCTTCTAGGTTAAACCGTTCCTTTGCAGTAACCGTTTTCATGTTTGGGTTTCACTCTGTTTTCTCCTATATGGATACATGTAGTTGGAACTCCAAATCAAACACGG
The DNA here is from genome assembly GCF_045843805.1 of Urocitellus parryii. Classification (NCBI taxonomy): domain Eukaryota; kingdom Metazoa; phylum Chordata; class Mammalia; order Rodentia; family Sciuridae; genus Urocitellus; species Urocitellus parryii. The sequence goes on along the minus strand of NW_027551973.1, from coordinate 31,250 downwards.
TTTGTGCTAGCTCTTTGAAACTTGGAACAATAATGTAGTTCCAAGTTCTATGGCTATGGTTTGTGTCCTCTGGAAGTCGCCCCAAGCAGAGACTGACGAGAATCACTTTCATTGAAAGGGGTTGCCAAGCTTCCAAAAAACTACGAGTTTCCTGAAATCCCAGCAAACATTTTTTCACCCAATCGTGATGATACTTGCAGGAAATGATCAGTACACCAGTCCCACTTGGCTCACCAAATTTCGTTCTTCTAGGTAAAACCGTTCCTTTGCAGTAACCGTTTTCATGTTTAGGTTTCACTCTGTTTTCTCCTATATGGATACATGTAGTTGGAACTCTAAATCAAACACGGTTTGTGCTAGCTCTTTGAAACTTGGCACAATAATGTAGTTCCAAGTTCTAGGGCTATGGTTTGTGTCCTCTGGAAATCGCCCCAAGCAGAGACTGACGAGAATCACTTTCATTGAAAGGGGTTGCCAACCTTCCAAAAAACTACGAGTTTCCTGAAATCTCAGCAAACATTTTTTCACCCAATCGTGATGATACTTGCAGGTAATGATCAGTACACCAGTCCCACTTGGCTCACCAAATTTCGTTCTTCTAGGTTAAACCGTTCCTTTGCAGTAACCGTTTTCATGTTTAGGTTTCACTCTGTTTTCTCCTATATGGATACATGTAGTTGGAACTCTAAATCAAACACGGTTTGTGCTAGCACTTTGAAACTTGGCACAATAATGTAGTTCCAAGTTCTATGGCTATGGATTGTGTCCTCTGGAAGTACCTCCAAGCAGAGACTGACGAGAATCACTTTCATTGAAAGGGGTTGCCAAGCTTCCAAAAAAACTACGAGTTTCCTGAAATCTCAGCAAACATTTTTTCACCCAATCTTGATGATACATCCATTTAATGATCAGTACACCAGTCCCACTTGGCTCACCAAATTTCGTTCTTCTAGGTTAAACCGTTCCTTTGCAGTAACCGTTTTCATGTTTGGGTTTCACTCTGTTTTCTCCTATATGGATACATGTAGTTGGAACTCCAAATCAAACACGGTTTGTGGTATCTCTTTGAAACTTGGCACAATAATGTAGTTCCAAGTTCTATGGCTATGGTTTGTGTCCTCTGGAAGTAGCCCCCAGAAGAGACTGACGAGAATCACTTTCATTGAAAGGGGTTGCCAAGCTTCCAAAAAACTACGAGTTTCCTGAAATCTCAGCAAACATTTTTTCACCCAATCTTGATGATACTTGCAGGTAATGATCAGTACACCAGTCCCACTTGGCTCACCAAATTTCGTTCTTCTAGGTTAAACCGTTCCTTTGCAGTAACCGTTTTCATGTTTGGGTTTCACTCTGTTTTCTCCTATATGGATACATGTAGTTGGAACTCTAAATCAAACACGGTTTGTGCTAGCTCTTTGAAACTTGGCACAATAATGTAGTTCCAAGTTCTATGGCTATGGTTTGTGTCCTCTGGAAGTCGCCCCAAGCAGAGACTGACGAGAATCACTTTCATTGACAGGGGTTGCCAAGCTTACAAAAAACTACGAGTTTCCTGAAATCTCAGCAAACATTTTTTGACCCAATCATGATGATACTTGCAGGTAATGATCAGTACACCAGTCTCACTTGGCTCACCAAATTTCGTTCTTCTAGGTTAAACCGTTCCTTTGCAGTAACCGTTTTCATGTTTAGGTTTCACTCTGTTTTCTCCTATATGGATACATGTAGTTGGAACTCTAAATCAAACACGGTTTGTGCTAGCTCTTTGAAACTTGGCACAATAATGTAGTTCCAAGTTCTATGGCTATGGATTGTGTCCTCTGGAAGTAGGCCCAAGCAGAGACTGACGAGAATCACTTTCATTGAAAGGGGTTGCCAAGCTTCCAAAAAACTACGAGTTTCCTGAAATCTCAGCAAACATTTTTTCACCCAATCTTGATGATACATCCATTTAATGATCAGTACACCAGTCCCACATGGCTCACCAAATTTCGTTCTTCTAGGTTAAACCGTTCCTTTGCAGTAACCGTTTTCATGTTTGGGTTTCACTCTGTTTTCTCCTATATGGATACATGTAGTTGGAACTCTAAATCAAACACGGTTTGTGCTAGCTCTTTGAAACTTGGAACAATAATGTAGTTCCAAGTTCTATGGCTATGGTTTGTGTCCTCTGGAAGTCGCCCCAAGCAGAGACTGACGAGAATCACTTTCATTGAAAGGGGTTGCCAAGCTTCCAAAAAACTACGAGTTTCCTGAAATCTCAGCAAACATTTTTTCACCCAATCGTGATGATACTTGCAGGAAATGATCAGTACACCAGTCCCACTTGGCTCACCAAATTTCGTTCTTCTAGGTTAAACCGTTCCTTTGCAGTAACCGTTTTCATGTTTAGGTTTCACTCTGTTTTCTCCTATATGGATACATGTAGTTGGAACTCTAAATCAAACACGGTTTGTGCTAGCTCTTTGAAACTTGGCACAATAATGTAGTTCCAAGTTCTAGGGCTATGGTTTGTGTCCTCTGGAAGTAGCCCCAAGCAGAGACTGACGAGAATCACTTTCATTGAAAGGGGTTGCCAACCTTCCAAAAAACTACGAGTTTCCTGAAATCTCAGCAAACATTTTTTCACCCAATCGTGATGATACTTGCAGGTAATGATCAGTACACCAGTCCCACTTGGCTCACCAAATTTCGTTCTTCTAGGTTAAACCGTTCCTTTGCAGTAACCGTTTTCATGTTTAGGTTTCACTCTGTTTTCTCCTATAGGGATACATGTATTTGGAACTCTAAATCAAACATGGTTTGTGCTAGCACTTTGAAACTTGGCACAATAATGTTGTTCCAAGTTCTATGGCTATGGATTGTGTCCTCTGGAAGTACCCCCAAGCAGAGACTGACGAGAATCACTTTCATTGAAAGGGGTTGCCAAGCTTCCAAAAAACTACGAGTTTCCTGAAATCTCAGCAAACATTTTTTCACCCAATCTTGATGATACATCCATTTAATGATCAGTACACCAGTCCCACTTGGCTCACCAAATTTCGTTCTTCTGGGTTAAACCGTTCCTTTGCAGTAACCGTTTTCATGTTTAGGTTTCACTCTGTTTTCTCCTATATGGATACATGTTGTTGGAAGTCTAAATCAAACACGGTTTGTGCTAGCTCTTTGAAACTTGGAACAATAATGTAGTTCCAAGTTCTATGGCTATGGTTTGTGTCCTCTGGAAGTAGGCCCAAGCAGAGACTGACGAGAATCACTTTCATTGAAAGGGGTTGCCAAGCTTCCAAAAAACTACGAGTTTCCGGAAAACTCAGCAAACATTTTTTCACCCAATCTTGATGATACATCCATTTAATGATCAGTACACCAGTCCCAATTTGCTCACCAAATTTCGTTGTTCTAGGTTAAACCGTTCCTTTGCAGTAACCGTTTTCATGTTTAGGTTTCACTCTGTTTTCTCCTATATGGATACATGTAGTTGGAACTCTAAATCAAACACGGTTTGTGCTAGCTCTTTGAAACTTGGCACAATAATATAGTTCCAAGTTCTTGGGCTATGGTTGGTGTCCTCTGGAAGTAGCCCCAAGCAGAGACTGACGAGAATCACTTTCATTGAAAGGGGTTGCCAAGCTTCCAAAAAACTACGAGTTTCCTGAAATCTCAGCAAACATTTTTTCACCCAATCGTGTTGATACTTGCAGGTAATGATCAGAACACCAGTCCCACTTGGCTCACCAAATTTCGTTCTTCTAGGTTAAACCGTTCCTTGGCAGTAACCGTTTTCATGTTTAGGTTTCACTCTGTTTTCTCCTATATGGATACATGTAGTTGGAACTCTAAATCAAACACGGTTTGTGCTAGCACTTTGAAACTTGGCACAATAATGTAGTTCCAAGTTCTATGGCTATAGATTGTGTCCTCTGGAAGTACCCCCAAGCAGAGACTGACGAGAATCACTTTCATTGAAAGGGGTTGCCAAGCTTCCAAAAAACTACGAGTTTCCTGAAATCTCAGCAAACATTTTTTCACCCAATCTTGATGATACATCCATTTAATGATCAGTACACCAGTCCCACTTGGCTCACCAAATTTCGTTCTTCTGGGTTAAACCGTTCCTTTGCAGTAACCGTTTTCATGTTTAGGTTTCACTCTGTTTTCTCCTATATGGATACATGTTGTTGGAAGTCTAAATCAAACACGGTTTGTGCTAGCTCTTTGAAACTTGGAACAATAATGTAGTTCCAAGTTCTATGGCTATGGTTTGTGTCCTCTGGAAGCAGCCCCAAGCAGAGACTGACGAGAATCACTTTCATTGAAAGGGGTTGCCAAGCTTCCAAAAAACTACGAGTTTCCGGAAATCTCAGCAAATATTTTTTCACCCAATCTTGATGATACTTCCATTTAATGATCAGTACACCAGTCCCACTTGGCTCACCAAATTTCGTTCTTCTAGGTTAAACCGTTCCTTTGCAGTAACCGTTTTCATGTTTAGGTTTCACTCTGTTTTCTCCTATATGGATACATGTTGTTGGAAGTCTAAATCAAACACGGTTTGTGCTAGCTCTTTGAAACTTGGAACAATAATGTAGTTCCAAGTTCTATGGCTATGGTTTGTGTCCTCTGGAAGTAGCCCCAAGCAGAGACTGACGAGAATCACTTTCATTGAAAGGGGTTGCCAAGCTTCCAAAAAACTACGAGTTTCCGGAAAACTCAGCAAACATTTTTTCACCCAATCTTGATGATACATCCATTTAATGATCAGTACACCAGTCCCAATTTGCTCACCAAATTTCGTTCTTCTAGGTTAAACCGTTCCTTTGCAGTAACCGTTTTCATGTTTAGGTTTCACTCTGTTTTCTCCTATATGGATACATGTAGTTGGAACTCTAAATCAAACACGGTTTGTGCTAGCTCTTTGAAACTTGGCACAATAATATAGTTCCAAGTTCTAGGGCTATGGTTTGTGTCCTCTGGAAGTAGCCCCAAGCAGAGACTGACGAGAATCACTTTCATTGAAAGGGGTTGCCAAGCTTCCAAAAAACTACGAGTTTCCTGAAATCTCAGCAAACATTTTTTCACCCAATCGTGATGATACTTGCAGGTAATGATCAGAACACCAGTCCCACTTGGCTCACCAAATTTCGTTCTTCTAGGTTAAACCGTTCCTTTGCAGTAACCGTTTTCATGTTTAGGTTTCACTCTGTTTTCTCCTATATGGATACATGTAGTTGGAACTCTAAATCAAACACGGTTTGTGCTAGCACTTTGAAACTTGGCACAATAATGTAGTTCCAAGTTCTATGGCTATGGATTGTGTCCTCTGGAAGTACCCCCAAGCAGAGACTGACGAGAATCACTTTCATTGAAAGGGGTTGCCAAGCTTCCAAAAAACTACGAGTTTCCTGAAATCTCAGCAAACATTTTTTCACCCAATCTTGATGATACATCCATTTAATGATCAGTACACCAGTCCCACATGGCTCACCAAATTTCGTTCTTCTAGGTTAAACCGTTCCTTTGCAGTAACCGTTTTCATGTTTGGGTTTCACTCTGTTTTCTCCTATATGGATACATGTAGTTGGAACTCTAAATCAAACACGGTTTGTGCTAGCTCTTTGAAACTTGGAACAATAATGTAGTTCCAAGTTCTATGGCTATGGTTTGTTTCCTCGGGAAGTAGCCCCAAGCAGAGACTGACGAGAATCACTTTCATTGAAAGGGGTTGCCAAGCTTCCAAAAACTACGAGTTTCCTGAAATCTCAGCAAACATTTTTTCACCCAATCTTGATGATACATCCATTTAATGATCAGTACACCAGTCCCACTTGGCTCACCAATTTTCGTTCTTCTAGGTTAAACCGTTCCTTTGCAGTAACCGTTTTCATGTTTGGGTTTCACTCTGTTTTCTCCTATATGGATACATGTAGTTGGAACTCTAAATCAAACACGGTTTGTGCTAGCTCTTTGAAACTTGGAACAATAATGTAGTTCCAAGTTCTATGGCTATGGTTTGTGTCCTCTGGAAGTCGCCCCAAGCAGAGACTGACGAGAATCACTTTCATTGAAAGGGGTTGCCAAGCTTCCAAAAAACTACGAGTTTCCTGAAATCTCAGCAAACATTTTTTCACCCAATCGTGATGATACTTGCAGGAAATGATCAGTACACCAGTCCCACTTGGCTCACCAAATTTCGTTCTTCTAGGTAAAACCGTTCTTTGCAGTAACCGTTTTCATGTTTAGGTTTCACTCTGTTTTCTCCTATATGGATACATGTAGTTGGAACTCTAAATCAAACACGGTTTGTGCTAGCTCTTTGAAACTTGGCACAATAATGTAGTTCCAAGTTCTAGGGCTATGGTTTGTGTCCTCTGGAAGTAGCCCCAAGCAGAGACTGACGAGAATCACTTTCATTGAAAGGGGTTGCCAACCTTCCAAAAAACTACGAGTTTCCTGAAATCTCAGCAAACATTTTTTCACCCAATCGTGATGATACTTGCAGGTAATGATCAGTACACCAGTCCCACTTGGCTCACCAATTTCGTTCTTCTAGGTAAAACCGTTCCTTTGCAGTAACCGTTTTCATGTTTAGGTTTCACTCTGTTTTCTCCTATATGGATACATGTAGTTGGAACTCTAAATCAAACACGGTTTGTGCTAGCACTTTAAAACTTGGCACAATAATGTAGTTCCAAGTTCTATGGCTATGGATTGTGTCCTCTGGAAGTAGCCCCAAGCAGAGACTGACGAGAATCACTTTCATTGAAAGGGGTTGCCAAGCTTCCAAAAAACTACGAGTTTCCTGAAATCTCAGCAAACATTTTTTCACCCAATCTTGATGATACATCCATTTAATGATCAGTACACCAGTCCCACTTGGCTCACCAAATTTCGTTCTTCTGCGTTAAACCGTTCCTTTGCAGTAACCGTTTTCATGTTTAGGTTTCACTCTGTTTTCTCCTATATGGATACATGTTGTTGGAACTCTAAATCAAACACGGTTTGTGCTAGCTCTTTGAAACTTGGAACAATAATGTAGTTCCAAGTTCTATGGCTATGGTTTGTGTCCTCTGGAAGTAGCCCCAAGCAGAGACTGACGAGAATCACTTTCATTGAAAGGGGTTGCCAAGCTTCCAAAAAACTACGAGTTTCCGGAAATCTCAGCAAACATTTTTTCACCCAATCTTGATGATACTTCCATTTAATGATCAGTACACCAGTCCCACTTGGCTCACCAAATTTCGTTCTTCTAGGTTAAACCGTTCCTTTGCAGTAACCGTTTTCATATTTAGGTTTCACTCTGTTTTCTCCTATATGGATACATGTAGTTGGAACTCTAAATCAAACACGGTTTGTGCTAGCTCTTTGAAACTTGGCACAATAATATAGTTCCAAGTTCTATGGCAATGGTTTGTGTCCTATGGAGGTAGCCCCAAGCAGAGACTGACGAGAATCACTTTCATTGAAAGGGGTTGCCAAGCTTCCAAAAAACTACGAGTTTCCTGAAATCTCAGCAAACATTTTTTCACCCAATCCTGATGATACTTGCAGGTAATGATCAGTACACCAGTCCCACTTGGCTCACCAAATTTCGTTCTTCTAGGTTAAACCGTTCCTTTGCAGTAACCGTTTTCATGTTTAGGTTTCACTCTGTTTTCTCCTATATGGATACATGTAGTTGGAACTCTAAATCAAACACGGTTTGTGCTATCTCTTTGAAACGTGGCACAATAATGTAGTTCCAAGTTCTATGGCTATGGTTTGTGTCCTCTGGAGGTAGCCCCAAGCAGAGACTGACGAGAATCACTTTCATTGAAAGGGGTTGCCAAGCTTCCAAAAAACTACGAGTTTCCTGAAATCTCAGCAAACATTTTTTCACCCAATCTTGATGATACATCCATTTAATGATCAGTACACCAGTCCCACTTGGCTCACCAAATTTCGTTCTTCTAGGTTAAACCGTTCCTTTGCAGTAACCGTTTTCATGTTTAGGTTTCACTCTGTTTTCTCCTATATGGATACATGTAGTTGGAACTCTAAATCAAACACGGTTTGTGCTATCTCTTTGAAACCTGGCACAATAATGTAGTTCCAAGTTCTAGGGCTATGGTTTGTGTCCTCTGGAAGTAGCCCCAAGCAGAGACTGACGAGAATCACTTTCATTGAAAGGTGTTGCCAAGCTTCCAAAAAACTACGAGTTTCCTGAAATCTCAGCAAACATTTTTTCACCCAATCGTGATGATACTTGCAGGTAATGATCAGTACACCAGTCCCACTTGGCTCACCAAATTTCGTTCTTCTAGGTTAAACCGTTCCTTTGCAGTAACCGTTTTCATGTTTAGGTTAAACTCTGTTTTCTCCTATATGGATACATGTAGTTGGAACTCTAAATCAAACACGGTTTGTGCTAGCTCTTTGAAACTTGGCACAATAATGTAGTTCCAAGTTCTATGGCTATGGTTTGTGTCCTCTGGAAGTAGCCCCAAGCAGAGAATGACGAGAATCACTTTCATTGAAAGGGGTTGCCAAGCTTCCAAAAAACTACGAGTTTCCTGAAATCTCAGCAAACATTTTTTCACCCAATCTTGATGATACATCCATTTAATGATCAGTACACCAGTCCCACTTGGCTCACCAAATTTCGTTCTTCTAGGTTAAACCGTTCCTTTGCAGTAACCGTTTTCATGTTTAGGTTTCACTCTGTTTTCTCCTATATGGATACATGTAGTTGGAACTCTAAATCAAACACGGTTTGTGCTATCTCTTTGAAACCTGGCACAATAATGTAGTTCCAAGTTCTAGGGCTATGGTTTGTGTCCTCTGGAAGTAGCCCCAAGCAGAGACTGACGAGAATCACTTTCATTGAAAGGTGTTGCCAAGCTTCCAAAAAACTACGAGTTTCCTGAAATCTCAGCAAACATTTTTTCACCCAATCTTGATGATACATCCATTTAATGATCAGTACACCAGTCCCACTTGGCTCACCAAATTTCGTTCTTCTGGGTTAAACCGTTCCTTTGCAGTAACCGTTTTCATGTTTAGGTTTCACTCTGTTTTCTCCTATATGGATACATGTTGTTGGAAGTCTAAATCAAACACGGTTTGTGCTAGCTCTTTGAAACTTGGAACAATAATGTAGTTCCAAGTTCTATGGCTATGGTTTGTGTCCTCTGGAAGTAGCCCCAAGCAGAGACTGACGAGAATCACTTTCATTGAAAGGGGTTGCCAAGCTTCCAAAAAACTACGAGTTTCCGGAAATCTCAGCAAACATTTTTTCACCCAATCTTGATGATACTTCCATTTAATGATCAGTACACCAGTCCCACTTGGCTCACCAAATTTCGTTCTTCTAGGTTAAACCGTTCCTTTGCAGTAACCGTTTTCATGTTTAGGTTTCACTCTGTTTTCTCCTATATGGATACATGTAGTTGGAACTCTAAATCAAACACGGTTTGTGCTAGCTCTTTGAAACTTGGCACAATAATATAGTTCCAAGTTCTATGGCAATGGTTTGTGTCCTATGGAGGTAGCCCCAAGCAGAGACTGACGAGAATCACTTTCATTGAAAGGGGTTGCCAAGCTTCCAAAAAACTACGAGTTTCCTGAAATCTCAGCAAACATTTTTTCACCCAATCTAGATGATACTTGCAGGTAATGATCAGTACACCAGTCCCACTTGGCTCACCAAATTTCGTTCTTCTAGGTTAAACCGTTCCTTTGCAGTAACCGTTTTCATGTTTAGGTTTCACTCTGTTTTCTCCTATATGGATACATGTAGTTGGAACTCTAAATCAAACACGGTTTGTGCTAGCTCTTTGAAACGTGGCACAATAATGTAGTTCCAAGTTCTATGGCTATGGTTTGTTTCCTCGGGAAGTAGCCCCAAGCAGAGACTGACGAGAATCACTTTCATTGAAAGGGGTTGCCAAGCTTCCAAAAAACTACGAGTTTCCTGAAATCTCAGCAAACATTTTTTCACCCAATCTTGATGATACATCCATTTAATGATCAGTACACCAGTCCCACTTGGCTCACCAAATTTCGTTCTTCTAGGTTAAACCGTTCCTTTGCAGTAACCGTTTTCATGTTTGGGTTTCACTCTGTTTTCTCCTATATGGATACATGTAGTTGGAACTCTAAATCAAACACGGTTTGTGCTAGCTCTTTGAAACTTGGCACAATAATGTAGTTCCAAGTTCTAGGGCTATGGTTTGTGTCCTCTGGAAGTAGCCCCAAGCAGAGACTGACGAGAATCACTTTCATTGAAAGGGGTTGCCAACCTTCCAAAAAAACTACGAGTTTCCTGAAATCTCAGCAAACATTTTTTCACCCAATCGTGATGATACTTGCAGGTAATGATCAGTACACCAGTCCCACTTGGCTCACCAAATTTCGTTCTTCTAGGTTAAACCGTTCCTTTGCAGTAACCGTTTTCATGTTTAGGTTTCACTCTGTTTTCTCCTATAGGGATACATGTAGTTGGAACTCTAAATCAAACATGGTTTGTGCTAGCACTTTGAAACTTGGCACAATAATGTTGTTCCAAGTTCTATGGCTATGGATTGTGTCCTCTGGAAGTACCCCCAAGCAGAGACTGACGAGAATCACTTTCATTGAAAGGGGTTGCCAAGCTTCCAAAAAACTACGAGTTTCCTGAAATCTCAGCAAACATTTTTTCACCCAATCTTGATGATACATCCATTTAATGATCAGTACACCAGTCCCACTTGGCTCACCAAATTTCGTTCTTCTGGGTTAAACCGTTCCTTTGCAGTAACCGTTTTCATGTTTAGGTTTCACTCTGTTTTCTCCTATATGGATACATGTTGTTGGAAGTCTAAATCAAACACGGTTTGGGCTAGCTCTTTGAAACTTGGAACAATAATGTAGTTCCAAGTTCTATGGCTATGGTTTGTGTCCTCTGGAAGTAGCCCCAAGCAGAGACTGACGAGAATCACTTTCATTGAAAGGGGTTGCCAAGCTTCCAAAAAACTACGAGTTTCCGGAAAACTCAGCAAACATTTTTTCACCCAATCTTGATGATACATCCATTTAATGATCAGTACACCAGTCCCAATTTGCTCACCAAATTTCGTTGTTCTAGGTTAAACCGTTCCTTTGCAGTAACCGTTTTCATGTTTAGGTTTCACTCTGTTTTCTCCTATATGGATACATGTAGTTGGAACTCTAAATCAAACACGGTTTGTGCTAGCTCTTTGAAACTTGGCACAATAATATAGTTCCAAGTTCTTGGGCTATGGTTGGTGTCCTCTGGAAGTAGCCCCAAGAAGAGACTGACGAGAATCACTTTCATTGAAAGGGGTTGCCAAGCTTCCAAAAAACTACGAGTTTCCTGAAATCTCAGCAAACATTTTTTCACCCAATCGTGTTGATACTTGCAGGTAATGATCAGAACACCAGTCCCACTTGGCTCACCAAATTTCGTTCTTCTAGGTTAAACCGTTCCTTGGCAGTAACCGTTTTCATGTTTAGGTTTCACTCTGTTTTCTCCTATATGGATACATGTAGTTGGAACTCTCAATCAAACACGGTTTGTGCTAGCACTTTGAAACTTGGCACAATAATGTAGTTCCAAGTTCTATGGCTATAGATTGTGTCCTCTGGAAGTACCCCCAAGCAGAGACTGACGAGAATCACTTTCATTGAAAGGGGTTGCCAAGCTTCCAAAAAACTACGAGTTTCCTGAAATCTCAGCAAACATTTTTTCACCCAATCTTGATGATACATCCATTTAATGATCAGTACACCAGTCCCACTTGATTTCGTTTCTTCTGGGTTAAACCGTTCCTTTGCAGTAACCGTTTTCATGTTTAGGTTTCACTCTGTTTTCTCCTATATGGATACATGTTGTTGGAAGTCTAAATCAAACACGGTTTGTGCTAGCTCTTTGAAACTTGGAACAATAATGTAGTTCCAAGTTCTATGGCTATGGTTTGTGTCCTCTGGAAGTAGCCCCAAGCAGAGACTGACGAGAATCACTTTCATTGAAAGGGGTTGCCAAGCTTCCATAAAACTACGAGTTTCCGGAAAACTCAGCAAACATTTTTTCACCCAATCTTGATGATACATCCATTTAATGATCAGTACACCAGTCCCAATTTGCTCACCAAATTTCGTTCTTCTAGGTTAAACCGTTCCTTTGCAGTAACCGTTTTCATGTTTAGGTTTCACTCTGTTTTCTCCTATATGGATACATGTAGTTGGAACTCTAAATCAAACACGGTTTGTGCTAGCTCTTTGAAACTTGGCACAATAATATAGTTCCAAGTTCTAGGGCTATGGTTTGTGTCCTCTGGAAGTAGCCCCAAGCAGAGACTGACGAGAATCACTTTCATTGAAAGGGGTTGCCAAGCTTCCAAAAAACTACGAGTTTCCTGAAATCTCAGCAAACATTTTTTCACCCAATCGTGATGATACTTGCAGGTAATGATCAGAACACCAGTCCCACTTGGCTCACCAAATTTCGTTCTTCTAGGTTAAACCGTTCCTTTGCAGTAACCGTTTTCATGTTTAGGTTTCACTCTGTTTCTCCTATATGGATACATGTAGTTGGAACTCTAAATCAAACACGGTTTGTGCTAGCACTTTGAAACTTGGCACAATAATGTAGTTCCAAGTTCTATGGCTATGGATTGTGTCCTCTGGAAGTACCCCCAAGCAGAGAGTGACGAGAATCACTTTCATTGAAAGGGGTTGCCAAGCTTCCAAAAAACTACGAGTTTCCTGAAATCTCAGCAAACATTTTTTCACCCAATCTTGATGATACATCCATTTAATGATCAGTACACCAGTCCCACATGGCTCACCAAATTTCGTTCTTCTAGGTTAAACCGTTCCTTTGCAGTAACCGTTTTCATGTTTGGGTTTCACTCTGTTTTCTCCTATATGGATACATGTAGTTGGAACTCTAAATCAAACACGGTTTGTGCTAGCTCTTTGAAACTTGGAACAATAATGTAGTTCCAAGTTCTATGGCTATGGTTTGTTTCCTCGGGAAGTAGCCCCAAGCAGAGACTGACGAGAATCACTTTCATTGAAAGGGGTTGCCAAGCTTCCAAAAAACTACGAGTTTCCTGGAAATCTCAGCAAACATTTTTTCACCCAATCTTGATGATACATCCATTTAATGATCAGTACACCAGTCCCACTTGGCTCACCAATTTTCGTTCTTCTAGGTTAAACCGTTCCTTTGCAGTAACCGTTTTCATGTTTGGGTTTCACTCTGTTTTCTCCTATATGGATACATGTAGTTGGAACTCTAAATCAAACACGGTTTGTGCTAGCTCTTTGAAACTTGGAACAATAATGTAGTTCCAAGTTCTATGACTATGGTTTGTGTCCTCTGGAAGTCGCCCCAAGCAGAGACTGACGAGAATCACTTTCATTGAAAGGGGTTGCCAAGCTTCCAAAAAAACTACGAGTTTCCTGAAATCTCAGCAAACATTTTTTCACCCAATCGTGATGATACTTGCAGGAAATGATCAGTACACCAGTCCCCACTTGGCTCACCAAATTTCGTTCTTCTAGGTAAAACCGTTCCTTTGCAGTAACCGTTTTCATGTTTAGGTTTCACTCTGTTTTTCTCCTATATGGATACATGTAGTTGGAACTCTAAATCAAACACGGTTTGTGCTAGCTCTTTGAAACTTGGCACAATAATGTAGTTCCAAGTTCTAGGGCTATGGTTTGTGTCCTCTGGAAGTAGCCCCAAGCAGAGACTGACGAGAATCACTTTCATTGAAAGGGGTTGCCAACCTTCCAAAAAACTACGAGTTTCCTGAAAATCTCAGCAAACATTTTTTCACCCAATCGTGATGATACTTGCAGGTAATGATCAGTACACCAGTCCCACTTGGCTCACCAAATTTCGTTCTTCTAGGTAAAACCGTTCCTTTGCAGTAACCGTTTTCATGTTTAGGTTTCACTCTGTTTTCTCCTATATGGATACATGTAGTTGGAACTCTAAATCAAACACGGTTTGTGCTAGCACTTTAAAACTTGCACAATAATGTAGTTCCAAGTTCTATGGGCTATGGATTGTGTCCTCTGGAAGTAGCCCCAAGCAGAGACTGACGAGAATCACTTTCATTGAAAGGGGTTGCCAAGCTTCCAAAAAACTACGAGTTTCCTGAAATCTCAGCAAACATTTTTTCACCCAATCTTGATGATACATCCATTTAATGATCAGTACACCAGTCCCACTTGGCTCACCAAATTTCGTTCTTCTGCGTTAAACCGTTCCTTTGCAGTAACCGTTTTCATGTTTAGGTTTCACTCTGTTTTCTCCTATATGGATACATGTTGTTGGAACTCTAAATCAAACACGGTTTGTGCTAGCTCTTTGAAACTTGGAACAATAATGTAGTTCCAAGTTCTATGGCTATGTTTTGTGTCCTCTGGAAGTAGCCCCAAGCAGAGACTGACGAGAATCACTTTCATTGAAAGGGGTTGCCAAGCTTCCAAAAAACTACGAGTTTCCGGAAATCTCAGCAAACATTTTTTCACCCAATCTTGATGATACTTCCATTTAATGATCAGTACACCAGTCCCACTTGGCTCACCAAATTTCGTTCTTCTAGGTTAAACCGTTCCTTTGCAGTAACCGTTTTCATATTTAGGTTTCACTCTGTTTTCTCCTATATGGATACATGTAGTTGGAACTCTAAATCAAACACGGTTTGTGCTAGCTCTTTGAAACTTGGCACAATAATATAGTTCCAAGTTCTATGGCAATGGTTTTGTGTCCTATGGAGGTAGCCCCAAGCAGAGACTGACGAGAATCACTTTCATTGAAAGGGGTTGCCAAGCTTCCAAAAAACTACGAGTTTCCTGAAATCTCAGCAAACATTTTTTTCACCCAATCCTGATGATACTTGCAGGTAATGATCAGTACACCAGTCCCACTTGGCTCACCAAATTTCGTTCTTCTAGGTTAAACCGTTCCTTTGCAGTAACCGTTTTCATGTTTAGGTTTCACTCTGTTTTCTCCTATATGGATACATGTAGTTGGAACTCTAAATCAAACACGGTTTGTGCTATCTCTTTGAAACGTGGCACAATAATGTAGTTCCAAGTTCTATGGCTATGGTTTGTGTCCTCTGGAGGTAGCCCCAAGCAGAGACTGACGAGAATCACTTTCATTGAAAGGGGTTGCCAAGCTTCCAAAAAACTACGAGTTTCCTGAAATCTCAGCAAACATTTTTTCACCCAATCTTGATGATACATCCATTTAATGATCAGTACACCAGTCCCCACTTGGCTCACCAAATTTCGTTCTTCTAGGTTAAACCGTTCCTTTGCAGTAACCGTTTTCATGTTTAGGTTTCACTCTGTTTTTCTCCTATATGGATACATGTAGTTGGAACTCTAAATCAAACACGGTTTGTGCTATCTCTTGAAACCTGGCACAATAATGTAGTTCCAAGTTCTAGGGCTATGGTTTGTGTCCTCTGGAAGTAGCCCCAAGCAGAGACTGACGAGAATCACTTTCATTGAAAGGTGTTGCCAAGCTTCCAAAAAACTACGAGTTTCCTGAAATCTCAGCAAACATTTTTTCACCCAATCGTGATGATACTTGCAGGTAATGATCAGTACACCAGTCCCACTTGGCTCACCAAATTTCGTTCTTCTAGGTTAAACCGTTCCTTTGCAGTAACCGTTTTCATGTTTAGGTTAAACTCTGTTTTTCTCCTATATGGATACATGTAGTTGGAACTCTAAATCAAACACGGTTTGTGCTAGCTCTTTGAAACTTGGCACAATAATGTAGTTCCAAGTTCTATGGCTATGGTTTGTGTCCTCTGGAAGTAGCCCCAAGCAGAGAATGACGAGAATCACTTTCATTGAAAGGGGTTGCCAAGCTTCCAAAAAACTACGAGTTTCCTGAAATCTCAGCAAACATTTTTTCACCCAATCTTGATGATACATCCATTTAATGATCAGTACACCAGTCCCACTTGGCTCACCAAATTTCGTTCTTCTAGGTTAAACCGTTCCTTTGCAGTAACCGTTTTCATGTTTAGGTTTCACTCTGTTTTCTCCTATATGGATACATGTAGTTGGAACTCTAAATCAAACACGGTTTGTGCTATCTCTTTGAAACCTGGCACAATAATGTAGTTCCAAGTTCTAGGGCTATGGTTTGTGTCCTCTGGAAGTAGCCCCAAGCAGAGACTGACGAGAATCACTTTCATTGAAAGGTGTTGCCAAGCTTCCAAAAAACTACGAGTTTCCTGAAATCTCAGCAAACATTTTTTCACCCAATCTTGATGATACATCCATTTAATGATCAGTACACCAGTCCCACGTGGCTCACCAAATTTCGTTCTTCTGGGTTAAACCGTTCCTTTGCAGTAACCGTTTTCATGTTTAGGTTTCACTCTGTTTTCTCCTATATGGATACATGTTGTTGGAAGTCTAAATCAAACACGGTTTGTGCTAGCTCTTTGAAACTTGGAACAATAATGTAGTTCCAAGTTCTATGGCAATGGTTTGTGTCCTATGGAGGTAGCCCCAAGCAGAGACTGACGAGAATCACTTTCATTGAAAGGGGTTGCCAAGCTTCCAAAAAACTACGAGTTTCCTGAAATCTCAGCAAACATTTTTTCACCCAATCTAGATGATACTTGCAGGTAATGATCAGTACACCAGTCCCACTTGGCTCACCAAATTTCGTTCTTCTAGGTTAAACCGTTCCTTTGCAGTAACCGTTTTCATGTTTAGGTTTCACTCTGTTTTCTCCTATATGGATACATGTAGTTGGAACTCTAAATCAAACACGGTTTGTGCTAGCTCTTTGAAACGTGGCACAATAATGTAGTTCCAAGTTCTATGGCTATGGTTTGTTTCCTCGGGAAGTAGCCCCAAGCAGAGACTGACGAGAATCACTTTCATTGAAAGGGGTTGCCAAGCTTCCAAAAAACTACGAGTTTCCTGAAATCTCAGCAAACATTTTTTCACCCAATCTTGATGATACATCCATTTAATGATCAGTACACCAGTCCCACTTGGCTCACCAAATTTCGTTCTTCTAGGTTAAACCGTTCCTTTGCAGTAACCGTTTTCATGTTTGGGTTTCACTCTGTTTTCTCCTATATGGATACATGTAGTTGGAACCCTAAATCAAACACGGTTTTGTGCTAGCTCTTTGAAACTTGGAACAATAACGTAGTTCCAAGTTCTATGGCTATGGTTTGTGTCCTCTGGGAAGTCGCCCCAAGCAGAGACTGACGAGAATCACTTTCATTGAAAGGGGTTGCCAAGCTTCCAAAAAACTACGAGTTTCCTGAAATCTCAGCAAACATTTTTTCACCCAATCCTGATGATACTTGCAGGAAATGATCAGTACACCAGTCCCACTTGGCTCACCAAATTTCGTTCTTCTAGGTAAAACCGTTCCTTTGCAGTAACCGTTTTCATGTTTAGGTTTCACTCTGTTTTCTCCTATATGGATACATATAGTTGGAACTCTAAATCAAACACGGTTTGTGCTAGCTCTTTGAAACTTGGCACAATAATGTAGTTCCAAGTTCTAGGGCTATGGTTTGTGTCCTCTGGAAGTAGCCCCAAGCAGAGACTGACGAGAATCACTTTCATTGAAAGGGGTTGCCAAGCTTCCAAAAAACTACGAGTTTCCTGAAATCTCAGCAAACATTTTTTCACCCAATCGTGATGATACTTGCAGGTAATGATCAGTACACCAGTCCCACTTGGCTCACCAAATTTCGTTCTTCTAGGTAAAACCGTTCCTTTGCAGTAACCGTTTTCATGTTTAGGTTTCACTCTGTTTTCTCCTATATGGATACATGTAGTTGGAACTCTAAATCAAACACGGTTTGTGCTAGCACTTTGAAACTTGGCACAATAATGTAGTTCCAAGTTCTATGGCTATGGATTGTGTCCTCTGGAAGTACCCCCAAGCAGAGACTGACGAGAATCACTTTCATTGAAAGGGGTTGCCAAGCTTCCAAAAAACTACGAGTTTCCTGAAATCTCAGCAAACATTTTTTTCACCCAATCTTGATGATACATCCATTTAATGATCAGTACACCAGTCCCACTTGGCTCACCAAATTTCGTTCTTCTGCGTTAAACCGTTCCTTTGCAGTAACCGTTTTCATGTTTAGGTTTCACTCTGTTTTCTCCTATATGGATACATGTTGTTGGAACTCTAAATCAAACACGGTTTGTGCTAGCTCTTTGAAACTTGGAACAATAATGTAGTTCCAAGTTCTATGGCTATGGTTTGTGTCCTCTGGAAGTAGCCCCAAGCAGAGACTGACGAGAATCACTTTCATTGAAAGGGGTTGCCAAGCTTCCAAAAAACTACGAGTTTCCGGAAATCTCAGCAAACATTTTTTCACCCAATCTTGATGATACTTCCATTTAATGATCAGTACACCAGTCCCACTTGGCTCACCAATTTCGTTCTTCTAGGTTAAACCGTTCCTTTGCAGTAACCGTTTTCATGTTTAGGTTTCACTCTGTTTTCTCCTATATGGATACATGTAGTTGGAACTCTAAATCAAACACGGTTTGTGCTAGCTCTTTGAAACTTGGCACAATAATATAGTTCCAAGATCTATGGCAATGGTTTGTGTCCTATGGAGGTAGCCCCAAGCAGAGACTGACGAGAATCACTTTCATTGAAAGGGGTTGCCAAGCTTCCAAAAAACTACGAGTTTCCTGAAATCTCAGCAAACATTTTTTCACCCAATCCTGACGATACTTGCAGGTAATGATCAGTACACCAGTCCCACTTGGCTCACCAAATTTCGTTCTTCTAGGTTAAACCGTTCCTTTGCAGTAACCGTTTTCATGTTTAGGTTTCACTCTGTTTTCTCCTATATGGATACATGTAGTTGGAACTCTAAATCAAACACGGTTTGTGCTATCTCTTTGAAACGTGGCACAATAATGTAGTTCCAAGTTCTATGGCTATGGTTTGTGTCCTCTGGAGGTAGCCCCAAGCAGAGACTGACGAGAATCACTTTCATTGAAAGGGGTTGCCAAGCTTCCAAAAAACTACGAGTTTCCTGAAATCTCAGCAAACATTTTTTCACCCAATCTTGATGATACATCCACTTAATGATCAGTACACCAGTCCCACTTGGCTCACCAAATTTCGTTCTTCTAGGTTAAACCGTTCCTTTGCAGTAACCGTTTTCATGTTTGGGTTTCACTCTGTTTTCTCCTATATGGATACATGTAGTTGGAACTCTAAATCAAACACGGTTTGTGCTAGCTCTTTGGAAACTTGGAACAATAATGTAGTTCCAAGTTCTATGGCTATGGTTTGTGTCCTCTGGAAGTCGCCCCAAGCAGAGACTGACGAGAATCACTTTCATTGAAAGGGGTTGCCAAGCTTCCAAAAAACTACGAGTTTCCTGAAATCTCAGCAAACATTTTTTCACCCAATCGTGATGATACTTGCAGGAAATGATCAGTACACCAGTCCCACTTGGCTCACCAAATTTCGTTCTTCTAGGTAAAACCGTTCCTTTGCAGTAACCGTTTTCATGTTTAGGTTTCACTCTGTTTTCTCCTATATGGATACATGTAGTTGGAACTCTAAATCAAACACGGTTTGTGCTAGCTCTTTGAAACTTGGCACAATAATGTAGTTCCAAGTTCTAGGGCTATGGTTTGTGTCCTCTGGAAGTAGCCCCAAGCAGAGACTGACGAGAATCACTTTCATTGAAAGGGGTTGCCAACCTTCCAAAAAAACTACGAGTTTCCTGAAATCTCAGCAAACATTTTTTTCACCCAATCGTGATGATACTTGCAGGTAATGATTAGTACACCAGTCCCACTTGGCTCACCAAATTTCGTTCTTCTAGGTAAAACCGTTCCTTTGCAGTAACCGTTTTCATGTTTAGGTTTCACTCTGTTTTCTCCTATATGGATACATGTAGTTGGAACTCTAAATCAAACACGGTTTGTGCTAGCACTTTAAAACTTGGCACAATAATGTAGTTCCAAGTTCTATGGCTATGGATTGTGTCCTCTGGAAGTACCCCCAAGCAGAGACTGACGAGAATCACTTTCATTGAAAGGGGTTGCCAAGCTTCCAAAAAACTACGAGTTTCCTGAAATCTCAGCAAACATTTTTTCACCCAATCTTGATGATACATCCATTTAATGATCAGTACACCAGTCCCACTTGGCTCACCAAATTTCGTTCTTCTGCGTTAAACCGTTCCTTTGCAGTAACCGTTTTCATGTTTAGGTTTCACTCTGTTTTTCTCCTATATGGATACATGTTGTTGGAACTCTAAATCAAACACGGTTTGTGCTAGCTCTTTGAAACTTGGAACAATAATGTAGTTCCAAGTTCTATGGCTATGGTTTGTGTCCTCTGGAAGTAGCCCCAAGCAGAGACTGACGAGAATCACTTTCATTGAAAGGGGTTGCCAAGCTTCCAAAAAACTACGAGTTTCCGGAAATCTCAGCAACATTTTTTCACCCAATCTTGATGATACTTCCATTTAATGATCAGTACACCAGTCCCACTTGGCTCACCAAATTTCGTTCTTCTAGGTTAAACCGTTCCCTTTGCAGTAACCGTTTTCATATTTAGGTTTCACTCTGTTTTCTCCTATATGGATACATGTAGTTGGAACTCTAAATCAAACACGGTTTGTGCTAGCTCTTTGAAACTTGGCACAATAATATAGTTCCAAGTTCTATGGCAATGGTTTGTGTCCTATGGAGGTAGCCCCAAGCAGAGACTGACGAGAATCACTTTCATTGAAAGGGGTTGCCAAGCTTCCAAAAAACTACGAGTTTCCTGAAATCTCAGCAAACATTTTTTCACCCAATCTTGATTATACATCCATTTAATGATCAGTACACCAGTCCCACTTGGCTCACCAAATTTCGTTCTTCTAGGTTAAACCGTTCCTTTGCAGTAACCGTTTTCATGTTTAGGTTTCACTCTGTTTTCTCCTATATGGATACATGTAGTTGGAACTCTAAATCAAACACGGTTTGTGCTATCTCTTTGAAACGTGGCACAATAATGTAGTTCCAAGTTCTATGGCTATGGTTTGTGTCCTCTGGAGGTAGCCCCAAGCAGAGACTGACGAGAATCACTTTCATTGAAAGGGGTTTGCCAAGCTTCCAAAAAACTACGAGTTTCCTGAAATCTCAGCAAACATTTTTTCACCCAATCTTGATGATACATCCATTTAATGATCAGTACACCAGTCCCACTTGGCTCACCAAATTTCGTTCTTCTAGGTTAAACCGTTCCTTTGCAGTAACCGTTTTCATGTTTAGGTTTCACTCTGTTTTCTCCTATATGGATACATGTAGTTGGAACTCTAAATCAAACACGGTTTGTGCTATCTCTTTGAAACCTGGCACAATAATGTAGTTCCAAGTTCTAGGGCTATGGTTTGTGTCCTCTGGAAGTAGCCCCAAGCAGAGACTGACGAGAATCACTTTCATTGAAAGGTGTTGCCAAGCTTCCAAAAAACTACGAGTTTCCTGAAATCTCAGCAAACATTTTTTCACCCAATCGTGATGATACTTGCAGGTAATGATCAGTACACCAGTCCCACTTGGCTCACCAAATTTCGTTCTTCTAGGTTAAACCGTTCCTTTGCAGTAACCGTTTTCATGTTTAGGTTAAACTCTGTTTTCTCCTATATGGATACATGTAGTTGGAACTCTAAATCAAACACGGTTTGTGCTAGCTCTTTGAAACTTGGCACAATAATGTAGTTCCAAGTTCTATGGCTATGGTTTGTGTCCTCTGGAAGGTAGCCCCAAGCAGAGAATGACGAGAATCACTTTCATTGAAAGGGGTTGCCAAGCTTCCAAAAAACTACGAGTTTCCTGAAATCTCAGCAAACATTTTTTCACCCAATCTTGATGATACATCCCATTTAATGATCAGTACACCAGTCCCACTTGGCTCACCAAATTTCGTTCTTCTAGGTTAAACCGTTCCTTTGCAGTAACCGTTTTCATGTTTAGGTTTCACTCTGTTTTCTCCTATATGGATACATGTAGTTGGAACTCTAAATCAAACACGGTTTGTGCTATCTCTTTGAAACCTGGCACAATAATGTAGTTCCAAGTTCTAGGGCTATGGTTTGTGTCCTCTGGAAGTAGCCCCAAGCAGAGACTGACGAGAATCACTTTTCATTGAAAGGTGTTGCCAAGCTTCCAAAAAACTACGAGTTTCCTGAAATCTCAGCAAACATTTTTTCACCCAATCTTGATGATACATCCATTTAATGATCAGTACACCAGTCCCACTTGGCTCACCAAATTTCGTTCTTCTGGGTTAAACCGTTCCTTTGCAGTAACCGTTTTCATGTTTAGGTTTCACTCTGTTTTCTCCTATATGGATACATGTTGTTGGAAGTCTAAATCAAACACGGTTTGTGCTAGCTCTTTGAAACTTGGAACAATAATGTAGTTCCAAGTTCTATGGCTATGGTTTGTGTCCTCTGGAAGTAGCCCCAAGCAGAGACTGACGAGAATCACTTTCATTGAAAGGGGTTGCCAAGCTTCCAAAAAACTACGAGTTTCCGGAAATCTCAGCAAACATTTTTTCACCCAATCTTGATGATACTTCCATTTAATGATCAGTACACCAGTCCCACTTGGCTCACCAAATTTCGTTCTTCTAGGTTAAACCGTTCCTTTGCAGTAACCGTTTTCATGTTTAGGTTTCACTCTGTTTTCTCCTATATGGATACATGTAGTTGGAACTCTAAATCAAACACGGTTTGTGCTAGCTCTTTGAAACTTGGCACAATAATATAGTTCCAAGTTCTATGGCAATGGTTTGTGTCCTATGGAGGTAGCCCCAAGCAGAGACTGACGAGAATCACTTTCATTGAAAGGGGTTGCCAAGCTTCCAAAAAACTACGAGTTTCCTGAAATCTCAGCAAACATTTTTTCACCCAATCTAGATGATACTTGCAGGTAATGATCAGTACACCAGTCCCACTTGGCTCACCAAATTTCGTTCTTCTAGGTTAAACCGTTCCTTTGCAGTAACCGTTTTCATGTTTAGGTTCACTCTGTTTTCTCCTATATGGATACATGTAGTTGGAACTCTAAATCAAACACGGTTTGTGCTAGCTCTTTGAAACGTGGCACAGTAATGTAGTTCCAAGTTCTATGGCTATGGTTTGTTTCCTCGGGAAGTAGCCCCAAGCAGAGACTGACGAGAATCACTTTCATTGAAAGGGGTTGCCAAGCTTCCAAAAAACTACGAGTTTCCTGAAATCTCAGCAAACATTTTTTCACCCAATCTTGATGATACATCCATTTAATGATCAGTACACCAGTCCCACTTGGCTCACCAAATTTCGTTCTTCTAGGTTAAACCGTTCCTTTGCAGTAACCGTTTTCATGTTTGGGTTTCACTCTGTTTTCTCCTATATGGATACATGTAGTTGGAACTCTAAATCAAACACGGTTTGTGCTAGCTCTTTGAAACTTGGAACAATAACGTAGTTCCAAGTTCTATGGCTATGGTTTGTGTCCTCTGGAAGTCGCCCCAAGCAGAGACTGACGAGAATCACTTTAATTGAAAGGGGTTGCCAAGCTTCCAAAAAACTACGAGTTTCCTGAAATCTCAGCAAACATTTTTTCACCCAATCCTGATGATACTTGCAGGAAATGATCAGTACACCAGTCCCACTTGGCTCACCAAATTTCGTTCTTCTAGGTTAAAACCGTTCCTTTGCAGTAACCGTTTTCATGTTTAGGTTTCACTCTGTTTTCTCCTATATGGATACATGTAGTTGGAACTCTAAATCAAACACGGTTTGTGCTAGCTCTTTGAAACTTGGCACAATAATGTAGTTCCAAGTTCTAGGGCTATGGTTTGTGTCCTCTGGAAGTAGCCCCAAGCAGAGACTGACGAGAATCACTTTCATTGAAAGGGGTTGCCAACCTTCCAAAAAACTACGAGTTTCCTGAAATCTCAGCAAACATTTTTTCACCCAATCGTGATGATACTTGCAGGTAATGATCAGTACACCAGTCCCACTTGGCTCACCAAATTTCGTTCTTCTAGGTAAAACCGTTCCTTTGCAGTAACCGTTTTCATGTTTAGGTTTCACTCTGTTTTCTCCTATATGGATACATGTAGTTGGAACTCTAAATCAAACACGGTTTGTGCTAGCACTTTGAAACTTGGCACAATAATGTAGTTCCAAGTTCTATGGCTATGGATTGTGTCCTCTGGAAGTACCCCCAAGCAGAGACTGACGAGAATCACTTTCATTGAAAGGGGTTGCCAAGCTTCCAAAAAACTACGAGTTTCCTGAAATCTCAGCAAACATTTTTTCACCCAATCTTGATGATACATCCATTTAATGATCAGTACACCAGTCCCACTTGGCTCACCAAATTTCGTTCTTCTGCGTTAAACCGTTCCTTTGCAGTAACCGTTTTCATGTTTAGGTTTCACTCTGTTTTCTCCTATATGGATACATGTTGTTGGAACTCTAAATCAAACACGGTTTGTGCTAGCTCTTTGAAACTTGGAACAATAATGTAGTTCCAAGTTCTATGGCTATGGTTTGTGTCCTCTGGAAGTAGCCCCAAGCAGAGACTGACGAGAATCACTTTCATTGAAAGGGGTTGCCAAGCTTCCAAAAAACTACGAGTTTCCGGAAATCTCAGCAAACATTTTTTCACCCAATCTTGATGATACTTCCATTTAATGATCAGTACACCAGTCCCACTTGGCTCACCAAATTTCGTTCTTCTAGGTAAAACCGTTCCTTTGCAGTAACCGTTTTCATGTTTAGGTTTCACTCTGTTTTCTCCTATATGGATACATGTAGTTGGAACTCTAAATCAAACACGGTTTGTGCTAGCTCTTTGAAACTTGGCACAATAATATAGTTCCAAGATCTATGGCAATGGTTTGTGTCCTATGGAGGTAGCCCCAAGCAGAGACTGACGAGAATCACTTTCATTGAAAGGGGTTGCCAAGCTTCCAAAAAACTACGAGTTTCCTGAAATCTCAGCAAACATTTTTTCACCCAATCCTGACGATACTTGCAGGTAATGATCAGTACACCAGTCCCACTTGGCTCACCAAATTTCGTTCTTCTAGGTTAAACCGTTCCTTTGCAGTAACCGTTTTCATGTTTAGGTTTCACTCTGTTTTCTCCTATATGGATACATGTAGTTGGAACTCTAAATCAAACACGGTTTGTGCTATCTCTTTGAAACGTGGCACAATAATGTAGTTCCAAGTTCTATGGCTATGGTTTGTGTCCTCTGGAGGTAGCCCCAAGCAGAGACTGACGAGAATCACTTTCATTGAAAGGGGTTGCCAAGCTTCCAAAAAACTACGAGTTTCCTGAAATCTCAGCAAACATTTTTTCACCCAATCTTGATGATACATCCACTTAATGATCAGTACACCAGTCCCACTTGGCTCACCAAATTTCGTTCTTCTAGGTTAAACCGTTCCTTTGCAGTAACCGTTTTAATGTTTAGGTTTCACTCTGTTTTCTCCTATATGGATACATGTAGTTGGAACTCTAAATCAAACACGGTTTGTGCTATCTCTTTGAAACCTGGCACAATAATGTAGTTCCAAGTTCTAGGGCTATGGTTTTTGTCTTCTGGAAGTAGCCCCAAGCAGAGACTGACGAGAATCACTTTCATTGAAAGGGGTTGCCAAGCTTCCAAAAAACTACGAGTTTCCTGAAATCTCAGCAAACATTTTTTCACCCAATCGTGATGATACTTGCAGGTAATGATCAGTACACCAGTCCCACTTGGCTCACCAAATTTCGTTCTTCTAGGTTAAACCGTTCCTTTGCAGTAACCGTTTTCATGTTTAGGTTTCACTCTGTTTTCTCCTATATGGATACATGTAGTTGGAACTCTAAATCAAACACGGTTTGTGCTAGCTCTTTGAAACTTGGCACAATAATATAGTTCCAAGTTCTATGGCAATGGTTTGTGTCCTATGGAGGTAGCCCCAAGCAGAGACTGACGAGAATCACTTTCATTGAAAGGGGTTGCCAAGCTTCCAAAAAACTACGAGTTTCCTGAAATCTCAGCAAACATTTTTTCACCCAATCCTGACGATACTTGCAGGTAATGATCAGTACACCAGTCCCACTTGGCTCACCAAATTTCGTTCTTCTAGGTTAAACCGTTCCTTTGCAGTAACCGTTTTCATGTTTAGGTTTCACTCTGTTTTCTCCTATATGGATACATGTAGTTGGAACTCTAAATCAAACACGGTTTGTGCTATCTCTTTGAAACGTGGCACAATAATGTAGTTCCAAGTTCTATGGCTATGGTTTGTGTCCTCTGGAGGTAGCCCCAAGCAGAGACTGACGAGAATCACTTTCATTGAAAGGGGTTGCCAAGCTTCCAAAAAACTACGAGTTTCCTGAAATCTCAGCAAACATTTTTTCACCCAATCTTGATGATATATCCATTTAATGATCAGTACACCAGTCCCACTTGGCTCACCAAATTTCGTTCTTCTAGGTTAAACCGTTCCTTTGCAGTAACCGTTTTCATGTTTAGGTTTCACTCTGTTTTCTCCTATATGGATACATGTAGTTGGAACTCTAAATCAAACACGGTTTGTGCTATCTCTTTGAAACCTGGCACAATAATGTAGTTCCAAGTTCTAGGGCTATGGTTTGTGTCCTCTGGAAGTAGCCCCAAGCAGAGACTGACGAGAATCACTTTCATTGAAAGGTGTTGCCAAGCTTCCAAAAAACTACGAGTTTCCTGAAATCTCAGCAAACATTTTTTCACCCAATCGTGATGATACTTGCAGGTAATGATCAGTACACCAGTCCCACTTGGCTCACCAAATTTCGTTCTTCTAGGTTAAACCGTTCCTTTGCAGTAACCGTTTTCATGTTTAGGTTAAACTCTGTTTTCTCCTATATGGATACATGTAGTTGGAACTCTAAATCAAACACGGTTTGTGCTAGCTCTTTGAAACTTGGCACAATAATGTAGTTCCAAGTTCTATGGCTATGGTTTGTGTCCTCTGGAAGTAGCCCCAAGCAGAGAATGACGAGAATCACTTTCATTGAAAGGGGTTGCCAAGCTTCCAAAAAACTACGAGTTTCCTGAAATCTCAGCAAACATTTTTTCACCCAATCTTGATGATACATCCATTTAATGATCAGTACACCAGTCCCACTTGGCTCACCAAATTTCGTTCTTCTAGGTTAAACCGTTCCTTTGCAGTAACCGTTTTCATGTTTAGGTTTCACTCTGTTTTCTCCTATATGGATACATGTAGTTGGAACTCTAAATCAAACACGGTTTGTGCTATCTCTTTGAAACCTGGCACAATAATGTAGTTCCAAGTTCTAGGGCTATGGTTTGTGTCCTCTGGAAGTAGCCCCAAGCAGAGACTGACGAGAATCACTTTCATTGAAAGGTGTTGCCAAGCTTCCAAAAAACTACGAGTTTCCTGAAATCTCAGCAAACATTTTTTCACCCAATCTTGATGATACATCCATTTAATGATCAGTACACCAGTCCCACTTGGCTCACCAAATTTCGTTCTTCTGGGTTAAACCGTTCCTTTGCAGTAACCGTTTTCATGTTTAGGTTTCACTCTGTTTTCTCCTATATGGATACATGTTGTTGGAAGTCTAAATCAAACACGGTTTGTGCTAGCTCTTTGAAACTTGGAACAATAATGTAGTTCCAAGTTCTATGGCTATGGTTTGTGTCCTCTGGAAGTAGCCCCAAGCAGAGACTGACGAGAATCACTTTCATTGAAAGGGGTTGCCAAGCTTCCAAAAAACTACGAGTTTCCGGAAATCTCAGCAAACATTTTTTCACCCAATCTTGATGATACTTCCATTTAATGATCAGTACACCAGTCCCACTTGGCTCACCAAATTTCGTTCTTCTAGGTTAAACCGTTCCTTTGCAGTAACCGTTTTCATGTTTAGGTTTCACTCTGTTTTCTCCTATATGGATACATGTAGTTGGAACTCTAAATCAAACACGGTTTGTGCTAGCTCTTTGAAACTTGGCACAATAATATAGTTCCAAGTTCTATGGCAATGGTTTGTGTCCTCTGGAGGTAGCCCCAAGCAGAGACTGACGAGAATCACTTTCATTGAAAGGGGTTGTCAAGCTTCCAAAAAACTACGAGTTTCCTGAAATCTCAGCAAACATTTTTTCACCCAATCCTGACGATACTTGCAGGTAATGATCAGTACACCAGTCCCACTTGGC
The DNA here is from genome assembly GCF_045843805.1 of Urocitellus parryii. Taxonomy (NCBI): domain Eukaryota; kingdom Metazoa; phylum Chordata; class Mammalia; order Rodentia; family Sciuridae; genus Urocitellus; species Urocitellus parryii. Next base: position 3,011 of record NW_027551973.1, on the reverse strand, counting down.
TCACCAAATTTCGTTCTTCTAGGTTAAACCGTTCCTTTGCAGTAACCGTTTTCATGTTTAGGTTTCACTCTGTTTTCTCCTATATGGATACATGTAGTTGGAACTCTAAATCAAACACGGTTTGTGCTATCTCTTTGAAACGTGGCACAATAATGTAGTTCCAAGTTCTATGGCTATGGTTTGTGACCTCTGGAGGTAGCCCCAAGCAGAGACTGACGAGAATCACTTTCATTGAAAGGGGTTGCCAAGCTTCCAAAAAACTACGAGTTTCCTGAAATCTCAGCAAACATTTTTTCACCCAATCTTGATGATACATCCATTTAATGATCAGTACACCAGTCCCACTTGGCTCACCAAATTTCGTTCTTCTAGGTTAAACCGTTCCTTTGCAGTAACCGTTTTCATGTTTGGGTTTCACTCTGTTTTCTCCTATATGGATACATGTAGTTGGAACTCTAAATCAAACACGGTTTGTGCTAGCTCTTTGAAACTTGGAACAATAATGTAGTTCCAAGTTCTATGGCTATGGTTTGTGTCCTCTGGAAGTCGCCCCAAGCAGAGACTGACGAGAATCACTTTCATTGAAAGGGGTTGCCAAGCTTCCAAAAAACTACGAGTTTCCTGAAATCTCAGCAAACATTTTTTCACCCAATCGTGATGATACTTGCAGGAAATGATCAGTACACCAGTCCCACTTGGCTCACCAAATTTCGTTCTTCTAGGTAAAACCGTTCCTTTGCAGTAACCGTTTTCATGTTTAGGTTTCACTCTGTTTTCTCCTATATGGATACATGTAGTTGGAACTCTAAATCAAACACGGTTTGTGCTAGCTCTTTGAAACTTGGCACAATAATGTAGTTCCAAGTTCTAGGGCTATGGTTTGTGTCCTCTGGAAGTAGCCCCAAGCAGAGACTGACGAGAATCACTTTCATTGAAAGGGGTTGCCAACCTTCCAAAAAACTACGAGTTTCCTGAAATTTCAGCAAACATTTTTTCACCCAATCGTGATGATACTTGCAGGTAATGATCAGTACACCAGTCCCACTTGGCTCACCAAATTTCGTTCTTCTAGGTAAAACCGTTCCTTTGCAGTAACCGTTTTCATGTTTAGGTTTCACTCTGTTTTCTCCTATATGGATACATGTAGTTGGAACTCTAAATCAAACACGGTTTGTGCTAGCACTTTGAAACTTGGCACAATAATGTAGTTCCAAGTTCTATGGCTAGGGATTGTGTCCTCTGGAAGACCCCCAAGCAGAGACTGACGAGAATCACTTTCATTGAAAGGGGTTGCCAAGCTTCCAAAAAACTACGAGTTTCCTGAAATCTCAGCAAACATTTTTTCACCCAATCTTGATGATACATCCATTTAATGATCAGTACACCAGTCCCACTTGGCTCACCAAATTTCGTTCTTCTGCGTTAAACCGTTCCTTTGCAGTAACCGTTTTCATGTTTAGGTTTCACTCTGTTTTCTCCTATATGGATACATGTTGTTGGAACTCTAAATCAAACACGGTTTGTGCTAGCTCTTTGAAACTTGGAACAATAATGTAGTTCCAAGTTCTATGGCTATGGTTTGTGTCCTCTGGAAGTAGCCCCAAGCAGAGACTGACGAGAATCACTTTCATTGAAAGGGGTTGCCAAGCTTCCAAAAAACTACGAGTTTCCGGAAATCTCAGCAAACATTTTTTCACCCAATCTTGATGATACTTCCATTTAATGATCAGTACACCAGTCCCACTTGGCTCACCAAATTTCGTTCTTCTAGGTTAAACCGTTCCTTTGCAGTAACCGTTTTCATGTTTAGGTTTCACTCTGTTTTCTCCTATATGGATACATGTAGTTGGAACTCTAAATCAAAAACGGTTTGTGCTAGCTCTTTGAAACTTGGCACAATAATATAGTTCCAAGATCTATGGCAATGGTTTGTGTCCTATGGAGGTAGCCCCAAGCAGAGACTGACGAGAATCACTTTCATTGAAAGGGGTTGCCAAGCTTCCAAAAAACTACGAGTTTCCTGAAATCTCAGCAAACATTTTTTCACCCAATCCTGACGATACTTGCAGGTAATGATCAGTACACCAGTCCCACTTGGCTCACCAAATTTCGTTCTTCTAGGTTAAACCGTTCCTTTGCAGTAACCGTTTTCATGTTTAGGTTTCACTCTGTTTTCTCCTATATGGATACATGTAGTTGGAACTCTAAATCAAACACGGTTTGTGCTATCTCTTTGAAACGTGGCACAATAATGTAGTTCCAAGTTCTATGGCTATGGTTTGTGTCCTCTGGAGGTAGCCCCAAGCAGAGACTGACGAGAATCACTTTCATTGAAAGGGGTTGCCAAGCTTCCAAAAAACTACGAGTTTCCTGAAATCTCAGCAAACATTTTTTCACCCAATCTTGATGATACATCCATTTAATGATCAGTACACCAGTCCCACTTGGCTCACCAAATTTCGTTCTTCTAGGTTAAACCGTTCCTTTGCAGTAACCGTTTTCATGTTTAGGTTTCACTCTGTTTTCTCCTATATGGATACATGTAGTTGGAACTCTAAATCAAACACGGTTTGTGCTATCTCTTTGAAACCTGGCACAATAATGTAGTTCCAAGTTCTAGGGCTATGGTTTGTGTCTTCTGGAAGTAGCCCCAAGCAGAGACTGACGAGAATCACTTTCATTGAAAGGTGTTGCCAAGCGTCCAAAAAACTACGAGTTTCCTGAAATCTCAGCAAACATTTTTTCACCCAATCGTGATGATACTTGCAGGTAATGATCAGTACACCAGTCCCACTTGGCTCACCAAATTTCGTTCTTCTAGGTTAAACCGTTCCTTTGCAGTAACCGTTTTCATGTTTAGGTTTCACTGTTTTCTCCTATATGGATACATGTAGTTGGAACTCTAAATCAAACACGGTTTGTGCTAGCTCTTTGAAACTTGGCACAATAATATAGTTCCAAGTTCTATGGCAATGGTTTGTGTCCTATGGAGGTAGCCCCAAGCAGAGACT
>NW_027551972.1:0-57310 GCF_045843805.1 Urocitellus parryii | reverse complement strand
GAAGCTTGGCAACCCCTTCCAATGAATGTGATTCTCGTCAGTCTCTGCTTGGGGCTACTTCCATAGGACACAAACCATAGCGATAGAACTTGGAAGTCTATTATTGTGCCAAGTTTCAAAGAGCTAGCACAAACCGTGTTTTATTTAGAGTTCCAAATACATGTATCCATATAGGAGAAAACAGAGTGAAACCTAAACATGAAAACGGTTACTGCAAAGGAACGGTTTAACCTAGAAGAACGAAATTTGGTGAGCCAAGTGGGATTGGTGTACTGATCATTACCTGGCAGTACCATCAAGATTGGGTGAAAAAATGTTTGCTGAGATTTCAGGATACTCGTAGTTTTTTGGAAGCTTGGCAACCCCTTCCAATGAATGTGATCTCGTCAATCTCACCTTGGGGCTACTTCAATAGGACACAAACCATAGCGATAGAACTTGGAACTACATTATTGTGCCAAGTTTCAAAGGGCTAGCACAAACCGTGTTTGATTTAGAGTTCCAAATACATGTATCCATATGTGAGAAAACAGTGAAACCTAAACATAAAAACGGTTACTGCAAAGGAACGGTTTAACCTAGAAGAACGAAATTTGGTGAGTCAAGTGGGACTGGTGTACTTATCATTACCTGCAAGTATCATCAAGATTGGGTGAAAAAATGTTTCCTGAGATTTCAGGATACTTGTAGTTTTTTGGAAGCTTGGCAACCCCTTCCAATGAATGTGATTCTCGTCAGTCTCTGCTTGGGGCTACTTCCATAGGACACAAACCATAGCGATAGAACTTGGAACTATATTATTGTGCCAAGTTTCAAAGAGCTAGCACAAACCGTGTTTGATTTAGAGTTCCAAATACATGTATCATATAGGAGAAAACAGAGTGACCTAAACATGAAAACGGTTACTGCAAAGGAACGGTTTAACCTAGAAGAACGAAATTTGGTGAGCCAAGTGGGATTGGTGTACTGATCATTACCTGGAAGTACCATCAAGATTGGGTGAAAAAATGTTTGCTGAGATTTCAGGAAATTCGTAGTTTTTTGGAAGCTTGGCAACCCCTTTCAATGAAAGTGATTCTCGTCAGTCTCTGCTTGGGGCTACTTCAATAGGACACAAACCATAGCGATAGAACTTGGAACTACATTATTGTGTCAAGTTTCAAAGAGCTAGCACAAACCGTGTTTGATTTAGAGTTCCAACTACATGTATCCATATAGGAGAAAACAGAGTGAAACCTAAACATGAAAACGGTTACTGCAAAGGAACGGTTTAACCTAGAAGAACGAAATTTGGTGAGCCAAGTGGGATTGGTGTACTGATCATTACCTGCAAGTATCATCAAGATTGGATGAAAAAATGTTTGCTGAGATTTCAGGAAACTCGTAGTTTTTAGGAGCTTGGCAACACCTTTCAATGAAAGTGATTCTCGTCAGTCTCTGCTTTCGGCTACTTCCATAGGACACAAACCATAGAGATAGAACTTGGAACTACATTATTGTGCCAAGTTTCAAAGGGCTAGCACAAATCGTGTTTGATTTACAGTTCCAACTACATGTATCAAAATAGGAGAAAACAGAGTGAAACCTAAACATGAAAATGGTTACTGCAAAGGAACGGTTTAACCTAGAAGAACGAAATTTGGTGAGCCTAGTGGGATTGGTGTACTGATCATTACCTGACAGTATCATCAAGATTGGGTGAAAAAATGTTTGCTGAGATTTCAGTATACTCGTAGTTTTTTGGAAGCTTGGCAACCCCTTCCAATGAATGTGATTCTCGTCAGTCTCTGCTTGGGGCTACTTCAATAGGACACAAACCATAGCGATAGAACTTGGAACTGCATTATTGTGCCAAGTTGCAAAGAGCTAGCACAAACCGTGTTTGATTTAGAGTTCCAAATACATGTATCCATATGGGAGAAAACAGAGTGAAACCTAAACATGAAAACGGTTACTGCAAAGGAACGGTTTAACCTAGAAGAACGAAATTTGGTGAGTCAAGTGGGACTGGTGTACTTATCATTACCTGCAAGTATCATCAAGATTGGGTGAAAAAATGTTTGCTGAGATTTCAGGATACTCGTAGTTTTTTGGAAGCTTGGCAACCCCTTCCAATGAATGTGATTCTCGTCAGTCTCTGCTTGGGGCTACTTCCATAGGACACAAACCATAGCGATAGAACTTGGAACTACATTATTGTGCCAAGTTTCAAAGAGCTAGCACAAACCGTGTTTGATTTAGAGTTCCAAATACATGTATCCATTGAGGAGAAAACAGAGTGAAACCTAAACATGAAAACGGTTACTGCAAAGGAACGGTTTAACCTAGAAGAACGAAATTTGGTGAGCCAAGTGGGATTGGTGTACTGATCATTACCTGGCAGTACCATCAAGATTGGGTGAAAAAATGTTTGCTGAGATTTCAGGAAATTCGTAGTTTTTTGGAAGCTTGGCAACCCCTTTCAATGAAAGTGATTCTCGTCAGTCTCTGCTTGGGGCTACTTCAATAGGACACAAACCATAGCGATAGAACTTGGAACTACATTATTGTGTCAAGTTTCAAAGAGCTAGCACAAACCTTGTTTGATTTAGAGTTCCAACTACATGTATCCATATAGGAGAAAACAGAGTGAAACCTAAACATGAAAACGGTTACTGGAAAGGAACGGTTTAACCTAGAAGAACGAAATTTGGTGAGCCAAGTGGGATTGGTGTACTGATCATTACCTGCAAGTATTATCAAGATTGGGTGAAAAAATGTTTGCTGAAATTTCAGGATACTCGTAGTTTTTTGGAAGCTTGGCAACCCCTTTCAATGAATGTGATCTCGTCAGTCTCACCTTGGGGTTACTTCAATAGGACACAAACCATAGCGATAGAACTTGGAACTACATTATTGTGCCAAGTTTCAAAGAGCTAGCACAAACCGTGTTTGATTTAGAGTTCCAACTACATGTATCCATATAGGAGAAAACAGAGTGAAACCTAAACATGCAAACGGTTACTGCAAAGGAACGGTTTAACCTAGAAGAACGAAATTTGGTGAGCCAAGTGGGACTGGTGTACTTATCATTACCTGCAAGTATCATCAAGATTGGGTTAAAAAATGTTTCCTGAGATTTCAGGATACTCGTAGTTTTTTGGAAGCTTGGCAACCCCTTCCAATGAATGTGATTCTCGTCAGTCTCTGCTTGGGGCTACTTCCATAGGACACAAACCATAGCGATAGAACTTGGAACTACATTATTGTGCCAAGTTTCAAAGAGCTAGCACAAACCGTGTTTGATTTAGAGTTCCAACTACATGTATCCATATAGGAGAAAACAGAGTGAAACCTAAACATGAAAACGGTTACTGCAAAGGAACGGTTTAACCTAGAAGAACGAAATTTGGTGAGCCAAGTGGGATTGGTGTACTGATCATTACCTGGCAGTACCATCAAGATTGGGTGAAAAAATGTTTGCTGAGATTTCAGGAAATTCGTAGTTTTTTGGAAGCTTGGCAACCCCTTTCAATGAAAGTGATTCTAGTCAGTCTCTGCTTGGGGCTACTTCAATAGGACACAAACCATAGCGATAGAACTTGGAACTACATTATTGTGCCAAGTTTCAAAGAGCTAGCACAAACGGTATTTGATTTAGAGTTCCAACTACATATATCCATATAGGAGAAAACACAGTGAAACATAAACATGAAAACGGTTACTGCAAAGGAACGGTTTAACCTAGAAGAACGAAATTTGGTGAGCCAAGTGGGACTGGTGTACTTATCATTACCTGCAAGTATCATCAAGATTGGGTTAAAAAATGTTTCCTGAGATTTCAGGATACTCGTAGTTTTTTGGAAGCTTGGCAACCCCTTCCAATGAATGTGATTCTCGTCAGTCTCTGCTTGGGGCTACTTCCATAGGACACAAACCATAGCGATAGAACTTGGAACTACATTATTGTGCCAAGTTTCAAAGAGCTAGCACAAACCGTGTTTGATTTAGAGTTCCAACTACATGTATCCATACAGGAGAAAACAGAGTGAAACCTAAACATGAAAACGGTTACTGCAAAGGAACGGTTTAACCTAGAAGAACGAAATTTGGTGAGCCAAGTGGGATTGGTGTACTGATCATTACCTGGCAGTACCATCAAGATTGGGTGAAAAAATGTTTGCTGAGATTTCAGGAAATTCGTAGTTTTTTGGAAGCTTGGCAACCCCTTTCAATGAAAGTGATTCTCGTCAGTCTCTGCTTGGGGCTACTTCAATAGGACACAAACCTTAGCGATAGAACTTGGAACTACATTATTGTGCCAAGTTTCAAAGAGCTAGCACAAACGGTATTTGATTTAGAGTTCCAACTACATGTATCCATATAGGAGAAAACACAGTGAAACATAAACATGAAAACGGTTACTGCAAAGGAACGGTTTAACCTAGAAGAACGAAATTTGGTGAGCCAAGTGGGATTGGTGTACTGATCATTACCTGCCAGTACCATCAAGATTGGGTGAAAAAATGTTTGCTGAGATTTCAGGAAATTCCTAGTTTTTTGGAAGCTTGGCAACCCCTTTCAATGAAAGTGATTCTCGTCAGTCTCTGCTTGGGGCTACTCCCATAGGACACAAACCATAGCGATAGACCTTGGAACTACATTATTGTGCCAAGTTTCAAAGAGCTAGCACAAACCGTGTTTGATTTAGAGTTCCAACTACATGTATCCATATGTGAGAAAACAGTGAAACCTAAACATGAAAACGATTACTGCAAAGGATCGGTTTAACCTAGAAGAACGAAATTTGGTGAGCCAAGTGGGATTGGTGTACTGATCATTACCTGCAAGTATCATCAAGATTGGGTGAAAAAATGTTTGCTGAGATTTCAGGAAACTCGTAGGTTTTTGGAAGCTTGGCAACCCCTTCCAATGAATGTGATTCTCGTCAGTCTCTGCTTGGGGCTACTTCAATAGGACACAATCCATAGCGATAGAACTTGGAACTACATTATTGTGCCAAGTTTCAAAGAGCTAGCACAAACCGTGTTTGATTTAGAGTTCCAAATACATGTATCCATATAGGAGAAAACAGAGTGAAACCTAAACATGAAAACGGTTACTGCAACGGAACGGTTTAACCTAGAAGAACGAAATTTGGTGAGCCAAGTGGGATTGGTGTACTGATCATTACCTGCAAGTTTCATCAAGATTGGGTGAAAAAATGTTTGCTGAGATTTCAGGAAACTTGTAGTTTTTAGGAGTTTGGCAACCCCTTTCAATGAAAGTGATTCTCGTCAGTCTCCGCTTGGGGCTACTTTAATAGGACACAAACCATAGCGATAGAACTTGGAACTACATTATTGTGCCAAGTTTCAAAGGGCTAGCACAAACCGTGTTTGATTTAGAGTTCCAACTACATGTATCAAAATAGGAGAAAACAGAGTGAAACCTAAACATGAAAATGGTTACTGCAAAGGAACGGTTTAACCTAGAAGAACGAAACTTGGTGAGCCTAGTGGGATTGGTGTACTGATCATTACCTAACAGTATCATCAAGATTTGGTGAAAAAATGTTTGCTGAGATTTCAGGAAACTCGTAGTTTTTAGGAGCTTGGCAACCCCTTTCAATGGAAGTGATTCTCGTCAGTTTCAGCTTGGGGCTACTTCCATAGGACACAAACCATAGCGATAGAACTTGGAACTACATTATTGTGCCAGGTTTCAAAGAGCTAGCACAAACCGTGTTTGATTTAGAGTTCCAACTACATGTATACATATAGGAGAAAACAGAGTGAAACCTAAACATGAAAACGGTTACTGCAAAGGAACGGTTTAACCTAGAAGATCGAAATTTGGTGAGCCAAGTGGGATTGGTGTACTGATCATTACCTGCAAGTATCATCAAGATTGGGTGAAAAAATGTTTGCTGAGATTTTAGGAAACATGTAGTTTTTAGGAGCTTGGCAACACCTTTCAATGAAAGTGATTCTCGTCATTCTCTGCTTATGGCTACTTCCATAGGACACAAACCATAGTGATAGAACTTGCAACTACATTATTGTGCCAAGTTTCAAAGAGCTAGCACAAACCGTGTTTGATTTAGAGTTCCAAGAACATATATCCATATAGGAGAAAACAGAGTGAAACCTAAACATGAAAACGGTTACTGCAACGGAACGGTTTAACCTAGAAGAACGAAATTTGGTGAGCCAAGTGGGATTGGTGTACTGATCATTACCTGCAAGTTTCATCAAGATTGGGTGAAAAAATGTTTGCTGAGATTTCAGGAAACTTGTAGTTTTTAGGAGTTTGGCAACCCCTTTCAATGAAAGTGATTCTCGTCAGTCTCCGCTTGGGGCTACTTTAATAGGACACAAACCATAGCGATAGAACTTGGAACTACATTATTGTGCCAAGTTTCAAAGGGCTAGCACAAACCGTGTTTGATTTAGAGTTCCAACTACATGTATCAAAATAGGAGAAAACAGAGTGAAACCTAAACATGAAAATGGTTACTGCAAAGGAACGGTTTAACCTAGAAGAACGAAACTTGGTGAGCCTAGTGGGATTGGTGTACTGATCATTACCTAACAGTATCATCAAGATTTGGTGAAAAAATGTTTGCTGAGATTTCAGGAAACTCGTAGTTTTTAGGAGCTTGGCAACCCCTTTCAATGGAAGTGATTCTCGTCAGTTTCAGCTTGGGGCTACTTCCATAGGACACAAACCATAGCGATAGAACTTGGAACTACATTATTGTGCCAGGTTTCAAAGAGCTAGCACAAACCGTGTTTGATTTAGAGTTCCAACTACATGTATACATATAGGAGAAAACAGAGTGAAACCTAAACATGAAAACGGTTACTGCAAAGGAACGGTTTAACCTAGAAGATCGAAATTTGGTGAGCCAAGTGGGATTGGTGTACTGATCATTACCTGCAAGTATCATCAAGATTGGGTGAAAAAATGTTTGCTGAGATTTTAGGAAACTCGTAGTTTTTAGGAGCTTGGCAACACCTTTCAATGAAAGTGATTCTCGTCATTCTCTGCTTATGGCTACTTCCATAGGACACAAACCATAGTGATAGAACTTGCAACTACATTATTGTGCCAAGTTTCAAAGAGCTAGCACAAACCGTGTTTGATTTAGAGTTCCAAGTACATATATCCATATAGGAGAAAACAGAGTGAAACCTAAACATGAAAACGGTTACTGCAAAGGAACGGTGTAACCTAGAAGAACGAAATTTGGTGAGCCAAGTGGGATTGGTGTACTGATCATTACCTGCCAGTACCATCAAGATTGGATGAAAAAATGTTTGCTGAGATTTCAGGAAATTCGTAGTTTTTAGGAGCTTGGCAACCCCTTCCAATGAATGTGATTCTCGTCAGTCTCTGCTTGGGGCTATTTCCATAGGACACAAACCATAGCGATAGAACTTGGAACTACATTATTGTGCCAAGTTTCAAAGAGCTAGCACAAACGGTATTTGATTTAGAGTTCCAACTACATGTATCCATATAGGAGAAAACACAGTGAAACATAAACATGAAAACGGTTACTGCAAAGGAACGGTTTAACCTAGAAGAACGAAATTTGGTGAGCCAAGTGGGATTGGTGTACTGATCATTACCTGCCAGTACCATCAAGATTGGGTGAAAAAATGTTTGCTGAGATTTCAGGAAATTCCTAGTTTTTTGGAAGCTTGGCAACCCCTTTCAATGAAAGTGATTCTCGTCAGTCTCTGCTTGGGGCTACTTCCATAGGACACAAACCATAGCGATAGACCTTGGAACTACATTATTGTGCCAAGTTTCAAAGAGCTAGCACAAACCGTGTTTGATTTAGAGTTCCAACTACATGTATCCATATGTGAGAAAACAGTGAAACCTAAACATGAAAACGATTACTGCAAAGGATCGGTTTTAACCTAGAAGAACGAAATTTGGTGAGCCAAGTGGGATTGGTGTACTGATCATTACCTGCAAGTATCATCAAGATTGGGTGAAAAAATGTTTGCTGAGATTTCAGGAAACTCGTAGGTTTTTGGAAGCTTGGCAACCCCTTCCAATGAATGTGATTCTCGTCAGTCTCTGCTTGGGGCTACTTCAATAGGACACAAAGCATAGCGATACAACTTGGAACTACATTATTGTGCCAGGTTTCAAAGAGCTAGCACAAACCGTGTTTGATTTAGAGTTCCAACTACATGTATACATATAGGAGAAAACAGAGTGAAACCTAAACATGAAAACGGTTACTGCAAAGGAACGGTTTAACCTAGAAGATCGAAATTTGGTGAGCCAAGTGGGATTGGTGTACTGATCATTACCTGCAAGTATCATCAAGATTGGGTGAAAAAATGTTTGCTGAGATTTTAGGAAACTCGTAGTTTTTAGGAGCTTGGCAACACCTTTCAATGAAAGTGATTCTCGTCATTCTCTGCTTATGGCTACTTCCATAGGACACAAACCATAGTGATAGAACTTGCAACTACATTATTGTGCCAAGTTTCAAAGAGCTAGCACAAACCGTGTTTGATTTAGAGTTCCAAGTACATATATCCATATAGGAGAAAACAGAGTGAAACCTAAACATGAAAACGGTTACTGCAAAGGAACGGTGTAACCTAGAAGAACGAAATTTGGTGAGCCAAGTGGGATTGGTGTACTGATCATTACCTGCCAGTACCATCAAGATTGGATGAAAAAATGTTTGCTGAGATTTCAGGAAATTCGTAGTTTTTTGGAAGCTTGGCAACCCCTTCCAATGAATGTGATTCTCGTCAGTCTCTGCTTGGGGCTATTTCCATAGGACACAAACCATAGCGATAGAACTTGGAACTACATTATTGTGCCAAGTTTCAAAGAGCTAGCACAAACCGTGTTTGATTTAGAGTTCCAACTACATGTATCCATATAGGAGAAAACAGAGTGAAACATAAATATGTAAACGGTTACTGCAAAGGAACGGTTTAACCTAGAAGAACGAAATTTGGTGAGCCAAGTGGGATTGGTGTACTGATCATTACCTTCAAGTATCATCAAGATTGGGTGAAAAAATGTTTGCTGAGATTTCAGGAAACACGTAGTTTTTGGGAAGCTTGGCAACCCCTTCCAATGAATGTGATTCTCGTCAGTCTCTGCTTGGGGCTACTTCCATAGGACACAAACCAAAGGGATAGAACTTGGAACTACATTATTGTGCCAAGTTTCAAAGAGCTAGCACAAACCGTGTTTGATTTAGAGTTCCAACTACATGTATACATATAGGAGAAAACAGAGTGAAACCTAAACATGAAAACGGTTACTGCAAAGGAACGGTTTAACATAGAAGAACGAAATTTGGTGAGCCAAGTGGGATTGGTGTACTGATCATTACCTGCCAGAACCATCAAGATTGGGTGAAAAAATGTTTGCTGAGATTTCAGGAAACTCGTAGTTTTTAGGAGCTTGGCAACACCTTTCAATGAAAGTGATTCTCGTCATTCTCTGCTTACGGCTACTTCCATAGGACACAAACCATAGAGATAGAACTTGGAACTACATTATTGTGCCAGGTTTCAAAGGGCTAGCACAAACCGTGTTTGATTTAGAGTTCCAACTACATGTATCAAAATAGGAGAAAACAGAGTGAAACCTAAACATGAAAACGGTTACTGCAAAGGAACGGTTTAACCTAGAAGAACGAAATTTGGTGAGCCAAGTGGGATTGGTGTACTGATCATTACCTGGCAGTACCATCAAGATTGGGTGAAAAAATGTTTGCTGAGATTTCAGGAAATTCGTAGTTTTTTGGAAGCTTGGCAACCCCTTTCAATGAAAGTGATTCTCGTCAGTCTCTGCTTGGGGCTACTTCAATAGGACACAAACCTTAGCGATAGAACTTGGAACTACATTATTGTGCCAAGTTTCAAAGAGCTAGCACAAACGGTATTTGATTTAGAGTTCCAACTACATGTATCCATATAGGAGAAAACACAGTGAAACATAAACATGAAAACGGTTACTGCAAAGGAACGGTTTAACCTAGAAGAACGAAATTTGGTGAGCCAAGTGGGATTGGTGTACTGATCATTACCTGCCAGTACCATCAAGATTGGGTGAAAAAATGTTTGCTGAGATTTCAGGAAATTCCTAGTTTTTTGGAAGCTTGGCAACCCCTTTCAATGAAAGTGATTCTCGTCAGTCTCTGCTTGGGGCTACTCCCATAGGACACAAACCATAGCGATAGACCTTGGAACTACATTATTGTGCCAAGTTTCAAAGAGCTAGCACAAACCGTGTTTGATTTAGAGTTCCAACTACATGTATCCATATGTGAGAAAACAGTGAAACCTAAACATGAAAACGATTACTGCAAAGGATCGGTTTAACCTAGAAGAACGAAATTTGGTGAGCCAAGTGGGATTGGTGTACTGATCATTACCTGCAAGTATCATCAAGATTGGGTGAAAAAATGTTTGCTGAGATTTCAGGAAACTCGTAGGTTTTTGGAAGCTTGGCAACCCCTTCCAATGAATGTGATTCTCGTAAGTCTCTGCTTGGGGCTACTTCAATAGGACACAATCCATAGCGATAGAACTTGGAACTACATTATTGTGCCAAGTTTCAAAGAGCTAGCACAAACCGTGTTTGATTTAGAGTTCCAAATACATGTATCCATATAGGAGAAAACAGAGTGAAACCTAAACATGAAAACGGTTACTGCAACGGAACGGTTTAACCTAGAAGAACGAAATTTGGTGAGCCAAGTGGGATTGGTGTACTGATCATTACCTGAAAGTTTCATCAAGATTGGGTGAAAAAATGTTTGCTGAGATTTCAGGAAACTTGTAGTTTTTAGGAGTTTGGCAACCCCTTTCAATGAAAGTGATTCTCGTCAGTCTCCGCTTGGGGCTACTTTAATAGGACACAAACCATAGCGATAGAACTTGGAACTACATTATTGTGCCAAGTTTCAAAGGGCTAGCACAAACCGTGTTTGATTTAGAGTTCCAACTACATGTATCAAAATAGGAGAAAACAGAGTGAAACCTAAACATGAAAATGGTTACTGCAAAGGAACGGTTTAACCTAGAAGAACGAAACTTGGTGAGCCTAGTGGGATTGGTGTACTGATCATTACCTAACAGTATCATCAAGATTTGGTGAAAAAATGTTTGCTGAGATTTCAGGAAACTCGTAGTTTTTAGGAGCTTGGCAACCCCTTTCAATGGAAGTGATTCTCGTCAGTTTCAGCTTGGGGCTACTTCCATAGGACACAAACCATAGCGATAGAACTTGGAACTACATTATTGTGCCAGGTTTCAAAGAGCTAGCACAAACCGTGTTTGATTTAGAGTTCCAACTACATGTATACATATAGGAGAAAACAGAGTGAAACCTAAACATGAAAACGGTTACTGCAAAGGAACGGTTTAACCTAGAAGATCGAAATTTGGTGAGCCAAGTGGGATTGGTGTACTGATCATTACCTGCAAGTATCATCAAGATTGGGTGAAAAAATGTTTGCTGAGATTTTAGGAAACATGTAGTTTTTAGGAGCTTGGCAACACCTTTCAATGAAAGTGATTCTCGTCATTCTCTGCTTATGGCTACTTCCATAGGACACAAACCATAGTGATAGAACTTGCAACTACATTATTGTGCCAAGTTTCAAAGAGCTAGCACAAACCGTGTTTGATTTAGAGTTCCAAGTACATATATCCATATAGGAGAAAACAGAGTGAAACCTAAACATGAAAACGGTTACTGCAACGGAACGGTTTAACCTAGAAGAACGAAATTTGGTGAGCCAAGTGGGATTGGTGTACTGATCATTACCTGCAAGTTTCATCAAGATTGGGTGAAAAAATGTTTGCTGAGATTTCAGGAAACTTGTAGTTTTTAGGAGTTTGGCAACCCCTTTCAATGAAAGTGATTCTCGTCAGTCTCCGCTTGGGGCTACTTTAATAGGACACAAACCATAGCGATAGAACTTGGAACTACATTATTGTGCCAAGTTTCAAAGGGCTAGCACAAACCGTGTTTGATTTAGAGTTCCAACTACATGTATCAAAATAGGAGAAAACAGAGTGAAACCTAAACATGAAAATGGTTACTGCAAAGGAACGGTTTAACCTAGAAGAACGAAACTTGGTGAGCCTAGTGGGATTGGTGTACTGATCATTACCTAACAGTATCATCAAGATTTGGTGAAAAAATGTTTGCTGAGATTTCAGGAAACTCGTAGTTTTTAGGAGCTTGGCAACCCCTTTCAATGGAAGTGATTCTCGTCAGTTTCAGCTTGGGGCTACTTCCATAGGACACAAACCATAGCGATAGAACTTGGAACTACATTATTGTGCCAGGTTTCAAAGAGCTAGCACAAACCGTGTTTGATTTAGAGTTCCAACTACATGTATACATATAGGAGAAAACAGAGTGAAACCTAAACATGAAAACGGTTACTGCAAAGGAACGGTTTAACCTAGAAGATCGAAATTTGGTGAGCCAAGTGGGATTGGTGTACTGATCATTACCTGCAAGTATCATCAAGATTGGGTGAAAAAATGTTTGCTGAGATTTTAGGAAACTCGTAGTTTTTAGGAGCTTGGCAACACCTTTCAATGAAAGTGATTCTCGTCATTCTCTGCTTATGGCTACTTCCATAGGACACAAACCATAGTGATAGAACTTGCAACTACATTATTGTGCCAAGTTTCAAAGAGCTAGCACAAACCGTGTTTGATTTAGAGTTCCAAGTACATATATCCATATAGGAGAAAACAGAGTGAAACCTAAACATGAAAACGGTTACTGCAAAGGAACGGTGTAACCTAGAAGAACGAAATTTGGTGAGCCAAGTGGGATTGGTGTACTGATCATTACCTGCCAGTACCATCAAGATTGGATGAAAAAATGTTTGCTGAGATTTCAGGAAATTCGTAGTTTTTTGGAAGCTTGGCAACCCCTTCCAATGAATGTGATTCTCGTCAGTCTCTGCTTGGGGCTATTTCCATAGGACACAAACCATAGCGATAGAACTTGGAACTACATTATTGTGCCAAGTTTCAAAGAGCTAGCACAAACGGTATTTGATTTAGAGTTCCAACTACATGTATCCATATAGGAGAAAACACAGTGAAACATAAACATGAAAACGGTTACTGCAAAGGAACGGTTTAACCTAGAAGAACGAAATTTGGTGAGCCAAGTGGGATTGGTGTACTGATCATTACCTGCCAGTACCATCAAGATTGGGTGAAAAAATGTTTGCTGAGATTTCAGGAAATTCCTAGTTTTTTGGAAGCTTGGCAACCCCTTTCAATGAAAGTGATTCTCGTCAGTCTCTGCTTGGGGCTACTTCCATAGGACACAAACCATAGCGATAGACCTTGGAACTACATTATTGTGCCAAGTTTCAAAGAGCTAGCACAAACCGTGTTTGATTTAGAGTTCCAACTACATGTATCCATATGTGAGAAAACAGTGAAACCTAAACATGAAAACGATTACTGCAAAGGATCGGTTTAACCTAGAAGAACGAAATTTGGTGAGCCAAGTGGGATTGGTGTACTGATCATTACCTGCAAGTATCATCAAGATTGGGTGAAAAAATGTTTGCTGAGATTTCAGGAAACTCGTAGGTTTTTGGAAGCTTGGCAACCCCTTCCAATGAATGTGATTCTCGTCAGTCTCTGCTTGGGGCTACTTCAATAGGACACAATCCATAGCGATAGAACTTGGAACTACATTATTGTGCCAAGTTTCAAAGAGCTAGCACAAACCGTGTTTGATTTAGAGTTCCAAATACATGTATCCATATAGGAGAAAACAGAGTGAAACCTAAACATGAAAACGGTTACTGCAACGGAACGGTTTAACCTAGAAGAACGAAATTTGGTGAGCCAAGTGGGATTGGTGTACTGATCATTACCTGCAAGTTTCATCAAGATTGGGTGAAAAAATGTTTGCTGAGATTTCAGGAAACTTGTAGTTTTTAGGAGTTTGGCAACCCCTTTCAATGAAAGTGATTCTCGTCAGTCTCCGCTTGGGGCTACTTTAATAGGACACAAACCATAGCGATAGAACTTGGAACTACATTATTGTGCCAAGTTTCAAAGGGCTAGCACAAACCGTGTTTGATTTAGAGTTCCAACTACATGTATCAAAATAGGAGAAAACAGAGTGAAACCTAAACATGAAAATGGTTACTGCAAAGGAACGGTTTAACCTAGAAGAACGAAACTTGGTGAGCCTAGTGGGATTGGTGTACTGATCATTACCTAACAGTATCATCAAGATTTGGTGAAAAAATGTTTGCTGAGATTTCAGGAAACTCGTAGTTTTTAGGAGCTTGGCAACCCCTTTCAATGGAAGTGATTCTCGTCAGTTTCAGCTTGGGGCTACTTCCATAGGACACAAACCATAGCGATAGAACTTGGAACTACATTATTGTGCCAGGTTTCAAAGAGCTAGCACAAACCGTGTTTGATTTAGAGTTCCAACTACATGTATACATATAGGAGAAAACAGAGTGAAACCTAAACATGAAAACGGTTACTGCAAAGGAACGGTTTAACCTAGAAGATCGAAATTTGGTGAGCCAAGTGGGATTGGTGTACTGATCATTACCTGCAAGTATCATCAAGATTGGGTGAAAAAATGTTTGCTGAGATTTTAGGAAACTCGTAGTTTTTAGGAGCTTGGCAACACCTTTCAATGAAAGTGATTCTCGTCATTCTCTGCTTATGGCTACTTCCATAGGACACAAACCATAGTGATAGAACTTGCAACTACATTATTGTGCCAAGTTTCAAAGAGCTAGCACAAACCGTGTTTGATTTAGAGTTCCAAGTACATATATCCATATAGGAGAAAACAGAGTGAAACCTAAACATGAAAACGGTTACTGCAAAGGAACGGTGTAACCTAGAAGAACGAAATTTGGTGAGCCAAGTGGGATTGGTGTACTGATCATTACCTGCCAGTACCATCAAGATTGGATGAAAAAATGTTTGCTGAGATTTCAGGAAATTCGTAGTTTTTTGGAAGCTTGGCAACCCCTTCCAATGAATGTGATTCTCGTCAGTCTCTGCTTGGGGCTATTTCCATAGGACACAAACCATAGCGATAGAACTTGGAACTACATTATTGTGCCAAGTTTCAAAGAGCTAGCACAAACCGTGTTTGATTTACAGTTCCAACTACATGTATCCATATAGGAGAAAACAGGGTGAAACATAAATATGTAAACGGTTACTGCAAAGGAACGGTTTAACCTAGAAGAACGAAATTTGGTGAGCCAAGTGGGATTGGTGTACTGATCATTACCTTCAAGTATCATCAAGATTGGGTGAAAAAATGTTTGCTGAGATTTCAGGAAACACGTAGTTTTTGGGAAGCTTGGCAACCCCTTCCAATGAATGTGATTCTCGTCAGTCTCTGCTTGGGGCTACTTCCATAGGACACAAACCAAAGGGATAGAACTTGGAACTACATTATTGTGCCAAGTTTCAAAGAGCTAGCACAAACCGTGTTTGATTTAGAGTTCCAACTACATGTATACATATAGGAGAAAACAGAGTGAAACCTAAACATGAAAACGGTTACTGCAAAGGAACGGTTTAACCTAGAAGAACGAAATTTGGTGAGCCAAGTGGGATTGGTGTACTGATCATTACCTGCCAGAACCATCAAGATTGGGTGGAAAAATGTTTGCTGAGATTTCAGGAAACTCGTAGTTTTTAGGAGCTTGGCAACACCTTTCAATGAAAGTGATTCTCGTCATTCTCTGCTTACGGCTACTTCCATAGGACACAAACCATAGAGATAGAACTTGGAACTACATTATTGTGCCAGGTTTCAAAGGGCTAGCACAAACCGTGTTTGATTTAGAGTTCCAACTACATGTATCAAAATAGGAGAAAACAGAGTGAAACCTAAACATGAAAATGGTTACTGCAAAGGAACGGTTTAACCTAGAAGAACGAAATTTGGTGAGCCTAGTGGGATTGGTGTACTGATCATTACCTGACAGTATCATCAAGATTGGGTGAAAAAATGTTTGCTGAGATTTCAGGAAACTCGTAGTTTTTAGGAGCTTGGCAACCCCTTTCAATGAAAGTGATTCTCGTCAGTCTCAGCTTGGGGCTACTTCCATAGGACACAAACCAAAGCGATAGAACTTGGAACTACATTATTGTGCCAAGTTTCAAAGAGCTAGCACAAACCGTGTTTGATTTAGAGTTCCAACTACATGTATACATATAGGAGAAAACAGAGTGAAACCTAAACATGAAAACGGTTACTGCAAAGGAACGGTTTAACCTAGAAGAACGAAATTTGGTGAGCCAAGTGGGATTGGTGTACTGATCATTACCTGCAATTATCATCAAGATTGGGTGAAAAAATGTTTGCTGAGATTTCAGGAAACTCGTAGTTTTTAGGAGCTTGGCAACACCTTTCAATGAAAGTGATTCTCGTCAGTCTCTGCTTTCGGCTACTTCCATAGGACACAAACCATAGAGATAGAACTTGGAACTACATTATTGTGCCAAGTTTCAAAGGGCTAGCACAAATCGTGTTTGATTTACAGTTCCAACTACATGTATCAAAATAGGAGAAAACAGAGTGAAACCTAAACATGAAAATGGTTACTGCAAAGGAACGGTTTAACCTAGAAGAACGAAATTTGGTGAGCCTAGTGGGATTGGTGTACTGATCATTACCTGACAGTATCATCAAGATTGGGTGAAAAAATGTTTGCTGAGATTTCAGTATACTCGTAGTTTTTTGGAAGCTTGGCAACCCCTTCCAATGAATGTGATTCTCGTCAGTCTCTGCTTGGGGCTACTTCAATAGGACACAAACCATAGCGATAGAACTTGGAACTGCATTATTGTGCCAAGTTGCAAAGAGCTAGCACAAACCCTGTTTGATTTAGAGTTCCAAATACATGTATCCATATGGGAGAAAACAGAGTGAAACCTAAACATGAAAACGGTTACTGCAAAGGAACGGTTTAACCTAGAAGAACGAAATTTGGTGAGTCAAGTGGGACTGGTGTACTTATCATTACCTGCAAGTATCATCAAGATTGGGTGAAAAAATGTTTGCTGAGATTTCAGGATACTCGTAGTTTTTTGGAAGCTTGGCAACCCCTTCCAATAAATGTGATTCTCGTCAGTCTCTGCTTGGGGCTACTTCCATAGGACACAAACCATAGCGATAGAACTTGGAACTATATTATTGTGCCAAGTTTCAAAGAGCTAGCACAAACCGTGTTTGATTTAGAGTTCCAAATACATGTATCCATTGAGGAGAAAACAGAGTGAAACCTAAACATGAAAACGGTTACTGCAAAGGAACGGTTTAACCTAGAAGAACGAAATTTGGTGAGCCAAGTGGGATTGGTGTACTGATCATTACCTGGCAGTACCATCAAGATTGGGTGAAAAAATGTTTGCTGAGATTTCAGGAAATTCGTAGTTTTTTGGAAGCTTGGCAACCCCTTTCAATGAAAGTGATTCTCGTCAGTCTCTGCTTGGGGCTACTTCAATAGGACACAAACCATAGCGATAGAACTTGGAACTACATTATTGTGTCAAGTTTCAAAGAGCTAGCACAAACCTTGTTTGATTTAGAGTTCCAACTACATGTATCCATATAGGAGAAAACAGAGTGAAACCTAAACATGAAAACGGTTACTGGAAAGGAACGGTTTAACCTAGAAGAACGAAATTTGGTGAGCCAAGTGGGACTGGTGTACTGATCATTACCTGCAAGTATCATCAAGATTGGGTGAAAAAATGTTTGCTGAGATTTCAGGAAACTCGTAGTTTTTTGGAAGCTTGGCAACCCCTTCCAATGAATGTGATTCTCGTCAGTCTGTGCTTGGGGCTACTTCAATAGTACACAAACCATAGCGAAAGAACTTGGAACTACATTATTGTGCCAAGTTTCAAAGAGCTAGCACAAACCGTGTTTGATTTAGAGTTCCAACTACATGTATCCATATAGGAGAAAACAGAGTGAAACCTAAACATGAAAACGGTTACTGCAAAGGAACGGTTTAACCTAGAAGAACGAAATTTGGTGAGCCAAGTGAGATTGGTGTACTGATCATTACCTGCAAGTATTATCAAGATTGGGTGAAAAAATGTTTGCTGAAATTTCAGGATACTCGTAGTTTTTTGGAAGCTTGGCAACCCCTTTCAATGAATGTGATCTCGTCAGTCTCACCTTGGGGTTACTTCAATAGGACACAAACCATAGCGATAGAACTTGGAACTACATTATTGTGCCAAGTTTCAAAGAGCTAGCACAAACCGTGTTTGATTTAGAGTTCCAACTACATGTATCCATATAGGAGAAAACAGAGTGAAACCTAAACATGCAAACGGTTACTGCAAAGGAACGGTTTAACCTAGAAGAACGAAATTTGGTGAGCCAAGTGGGACTGGTGTACTTATCATTACCTGCAAGTATCATCAAGATTGGGTGAAAAAATGTTTGCTGAGATTTCAGGATACTCGTAGTTTTTTGGAAGCTTGGCAACCCCTTCCAATGAATGTGATTCTCGTCAGTCTCTGCTTGGGGCTACTTCCATAGGACACAAACCATAGCGATAGAACTTGGAACTACATTATTGTGCCAAGTTTCAAAGAGCTAGCACAAACCGTGTTTGATTTAGAGTTCCAACTACATGTATCCATATAGGAGAAAACAGAGTGAAACCTAAACATGAAAACGGTTACTGCAAAGGAACGGTTTAACCTAGAAGAACGAAATTTGGTGAGCCAAGTGGGATTGGTGTACTGATCATTACCTGGCAGTACCATCAAGATTGGGTGAAAAAATGTTTGCTGAGATTTCAGGAAACTCGCAGTTTTTTGGAAGCTTGGCAACCCCTTTCAATGAAAGTGATTCTCGTCAGTCTCTGCTTGGGGCTACTTCAATAGGACACAAACCATAGCGATAGAACTTGGAACTACATTATTGTGTCAAGTTTCAAAGAGCTAGCACAAACCTTGTTTGATTTAGAGTTCCAACTACATGTATCCATATAGGAGAAAACAGAGTGAAACCTAAACATGAAAACGGTTACTGGAAAGGAACGGTTTAACCTAGAAGAACGAAATTTGGTGAGCCAAGTGGGACTGGTGTACTGATCATTACCTGCAAGTATCATCAAGATTGGGTGAAAAAATGTTTGCTGAGATTTCAGGAAACTCGTAGTTTTTTGGAAGCTTGGCAACCCCTTCCAATGAATGTGATTCTCGTCAGTCTGTGCTTGGGGCTACTTCAATAGTACACAAACCATAGCGAAAGAACTTGGAACTACATTATTGTGCCAAGTTTCAAAGAGCTAGCACAAACCGTGTTTGATTTAGAGTTCCAACTACATGTATCCATATAGGAGAAAACAGAGTGAAACCTAAACATGAAAACGGTTACTGCAAAGGAACGGTTTAACCTAGAAGAACGAAATTTGGTGAGCCAAGTGGGATTGGTGTACTGATCATTACCTGCAAGTATTATCAAGATTGGGTGAAAAAATGTTTGCTGAGATTTCAGGAAACTCGTAGTTTTTAGGAGCTTGGCAACCCCTTTCAATGAAAGTGATTCTCGTCAGTCTCAGCTTGGGGCTACTTCCATAGGACACAAACCAAAGCGATAGAACTTGGAACTACATTATTGTGCCAAGTTTCAAAGAGCTAGCACAAACCGTGTTTGATTTAGAGTTCCAACTACATGTATACATATAGGAGAAAACAGAGTGAAACCTAAACATGAAAACGGTTACTGCAAAGGAACGGTTTAACCTAGAAGAACGAAATTTGGTGAGCCAAGTGGGATTGGTGTACTGATCATTACCTGCAATTATCATCAAGATTGGGTGAAAAAATGTTTGCTGAGATTTCAGGAAACTCGTAGTTTTTAGGAGCTTGGCAACACCTTTCAATGAAAGTGATTCTCGTCAGTCTCTGCTTTCGGCTACTTCCATAGGACACAAACCATAGAGATAGAACTTGGAACTACATTATTGTGCCAAGTTTCAAAGGGCTAGCACAAATCGTGTTTGATTTACAGTTCCAACTACATGTATCAAAATAGGAGAAAACAGAGTGAAACCTAAACATGAAAATGGTTACTGCAAAGGAACGGTTTAACCTAGAAGAACGAAATTTGGTGAGCCTAGTGGGATTGGTGTACTGATCATTACCTGACAGTATCATCAAGATTGGGTGAAAAAATGTTTGCTGAGATTTCAGTATACTCGTAGTTTTTTGGAAGCTTGGCAACCCCTTCCAATGAATGTGATTCTCGTCAGTCTCTGCTTGGGGCTACTTCAATAGGACACAAACCATAGCGATAGAACTTGGAACTGCATTATTGTGCCAAGTTGCAAAGAGCTAGCACAAACCCTGTTTGATTTAGAGTTCCAAATACATGTATCCATATGGGAGAAAACAGAGTGAAACCTAAACATGAAAACGGTTACTGCAAAGGAACGGTTTAACCTAGAAGAACGAAATTTGGTGAGTCAAGTGGGACTGGTGTACTTATCATTACCTGCAAGTATCATCAAGATTGGGTGAAAAAATGTTTGCTGAGATTTCAGGATACTCGTAGTTTTTTGGAAGCTTGGCAACCCCTTCCAATGAATGTGATTCTCGTCAGTCTCTGCTTGGGGCTACTTCCATAGGACACAAACCATAGCGATAGAACTTGGAACTATATTATTGTGCCAAGTTTCAAAGAGCTAGCACAAACCGTGTTTGATTTAGAGTTCCAAATACATGTATCCATTGAGGAGAAAACAGAGTGAAACCTAAACATGAAAACGGTTACTGCAAAGGAACGGTTTAACCTAGAAGAACGAAATTTGGTGAGCCAAGTGGGATTGGTGTACTGATCATTACCTGGCAGTACCATCAAGATTGGGTGAAAAAATGTTTGCTGAGATTTCAGGAAATTCGTAGTTTTTTGGAAGCTTGGCAACCCCTTTCAATGAAAGTGATTCTCGTCAGTCTCTGCTTGGGGCTACTTCAATAGGACACAAACCATAGCGATAGAACTTGGAACTACATTATTGTGTCAAGTTTCAAAGAGCTAGCACAAACCTTGTTTGATTTAGAGTTCCAACTACATGTATCCATATAGGAGAAAACAGAGTGAAACCTAAACATGAAAACGGTTACTGGAAAGGAACGGTTTAACCTAGAAGAACGAAATTTGGTGAGCCAAGTGGGACTGGTGTACTGATCATTACCTGCAAGTATCATCAAGATTGGGTGAAAAAATGTTTGCTGAGATTTCAGGAAACTCGTAGTTTTTTGGAAGCTTGGCAACCCCTTCCAATGAATGTGATTCTCGTCAGTCTGTGCTTGGGGCTACTTCAATAGTACACAAACCATAGCGAAAGAACTTGGAACTACATTATTGTGCCAAGTTTCAAAGAGCTAGCACAAACCGTGTTTGATTTAGAGTTCCAACTACATGTATCCATATAGGAGAAAACAGAGTGAAACCTAAACATGAAAACGGTTACTGCAAAGGAACGGTTTAACCTAGAAGAACGAAATTTGGTGAGCCAAGTGGGATTGGTGTACTGATCATTACCTGCAAGTATTATCAAGATTGGGTGAAAAAATGTTTGCTGAAATTTCAGGATACTCGTAGTTTTTTGGAAGCTTGGCAACCCCTTTCAATGAATGTGATCTCGTCAGTCTCACCTTGGGGTTACTTCAATAGGACACAAACCATAGCGATAGAACTTGGAACTACATTATTGTGCCAAGTTTCAAAGAGCTAGCACAAACCGTGTTTGATTTAGAGTTCCAACTACATGTATCCATATAGGAGAAAACAGAGTGAAACCTAAACATGCAAACGGTTACTGCAAAGGAACGGTTTAACCTAGAAGAACGAAATTTGGTGAGCCAAGTGGGACTGGTGTACTTATCATTACCTGCAAGTATCATCAAGATTGGGTGAAAAAATGTTTGCTGAGATTTCAGGATACTCGTAGTTTTTTGGAAGCTTGGCAACCCCTTCCAATGAATGTGATTCTCGTCAGTCTCTGCTTGGGGCTACTTCCATAGGACACAAACCATAGCGATAGAACTTGGAACTACATTATTGTGCCAAGTTTCAAAGAGCTAGCACAAACCGTGTTTTATTTAGAGTTCTAAGTACATGTATCCATATAGGAGAAAACAGAGTGAAACCTAAACATGAAAACGGTTACTGCAAAGGAACGGTTTAACCTAGAAGAACGAAATTTGGTGAGCCAAGTGGGATTGGTGTACTGATCATTACTGGCAGTACCATCAAGATTGGGTGAAAAAATGTTTGCTGAGATTTCAGAAACTCGCAGTTTTTGGAAGCTTGGCAACCCTTTCAATGAAAGTGATTCTCGTCAGTCTCTGCTTGGGGCTACTTCAATAGGACACAAACCATAGCGATAGAACTTGGAACTACATTATTGTGTCAAGTTTCAAAGAGCTAGCACAAACCTTGTTTGATTTAGAGTTCCAACTACATGTATCCATATAGGAGAAAACAGAGTGAAACCTAAACATGAAAACGGTTACTGGAAAGGAACGGTTTAACCTAGAAGAACGAAATTTGGTGAGCCAATTGGGACTGGTGTACTGATCATTACCTGCAAGTATCATCAAGATTGGGTGAAAAAATGTTTTGCTTGAGATTTCAGGAAACTCGTAGTTTTTTGGAAGCTTGGCAACCCCTTCCAATGAATGTGATTCTCGTCAGTCTGTGCTTGGGGCTACTTCAATAGTACACAAACCATAGCGAAAGAACTTGGAACTACATTATTGTGCCAAGTTTCAAAGAGCTAGCACAAACCGTGTTTGATTTAGAGTTCCAACTACATGTATCCATATAGGAAGAAAACAGAGTGAAACCTAAACATGAAAACGGTTACTGCAAAGGAACGGTTTAACCTAGA
This sequence comes from Urocitellus parryii, assembly GCF_045843805.1. Lineage (NCBI taxonomy): Eukaryota > Metazoa > Chordata > Mammalia > Rodentia > Sciuridae > Urocitellus > Urocitellus parryii. The sequence continues at coordinate 34,365 of NW_027551972.1, read as the reverse complement.
AGAACGAAATTTGGTGAGCCAAGTGGGATTGGTGTACTGATCATTACCTGCAAGTATTATCAAGATTGGGTGAAAAAATGTTTGCTGAGATTTCAGGAAACTCGTAGTTTTAGGAGCTTGGCAACCCCTTTTCAATGAAAGTGATTCTCGTCAGTCTCAGCTTGGGCTACTTCCATAGGACACAAACCAAAGCGATAGAACTTGGAACTACATTATTGTGCCAAGTTTCAAAGAGCTAGCACAAACCGTGTTTGATTTAGAGTTCCAACTACATGTATCCATATAGGAGAAAACAGAGTGAAACCTAAACATGAAAACGGTTACTGCAAAGGAACGGTTTAACCTAGAAGAACGAAATTTGGTGAGCCAAGTGGGATTGGTGTACTGATCATTACCTGCAATTATCATCAAGATTGGGTGAAAAAATGTTTGCTGAGATTTCAGGAAACTCGTAGTTTTTAGGAGCTTGGCAACACCTTTCAATGAAAGTGATTCTCGTCAGTCTCTGCTTTCGGCTACTTCCATAGGACACAAACCATAGAGATAGAACTTGGAACTACATTATTGTGCCAAGTTTCAAAGGGCTAGCACAAATCGTGTTTGATTTACAGTTCCAACTACATGTATCAAAATAGGAGAAAACAGAGTGAAACCTAAACATGAAAATGGTTACTGCAAAGGAACGGTTTAACCTAGAAGAACGAAATTTGGTGAGCCTAGTGGGATTGGTGTACTGATCATTACCTGACAGTATCATCAAGATTGGGTGAAAAAATGTTTGCTGAGATTTCAGTATACTCGTAGTTTTTTGGAAGCTTGGCAACCCCTTCCAAATGAATGTGATTCTCGTCAGTCTCTGCTTGGGGCTACTTCAATAGGACACAAACCATAGCGATAGAACTTGGAACTGCATTATTGTGCCAAGTTGCAAAGAGCTAGCACAAACCCTGTTTGATTTAGAGTTCCAAATACATGTATCCATATGGGAGAAAACAGAGTGAAACCTAAACATGAAAACGGTTACTGCAAAGGAACGGTTTAACCTAGAAGAACGAAATTTGGTGAGTCAAGTGGGACTGGTGTACTTATCATTACCTGCAAGTATCATCAAGATTGGGTGAAAAAATGTTTGCTGAGATTTCAGGATACTCGTAGTTTTTTGGAAGCTTGGCAACCCCTTCCAATGAATGTGATTCTCGTCAGTCTCTGCTTGGGGCTACTTCCATAGGACACAAACCATAGCGATAGAACTTGGAACTATATTATTGTGCCAAGTTTCAAAGAGCTAGCACAAAACCGTGTTTGATTTAGAGTTCCAAATACATGTATCCATTGAGGAGAAAAACAGAGTGAAACCTAAACATGAAAACGGTTACTGCAAAGGAACGGTTTAACCTAGAAGAACGAAATTTGGTGAGCCAGTGGGATTGGTGTACTGATCATTACCTGGCAGTACCATCAAGATTGGGTGAAAAAATGTTTGCTGAGATTTCAGGAAATTCGTAGTTTTTTGGAAGCTTGGCAACCCCTTTCAATGAAAGTGATTCTCGTCAGTCTCTGCTTGGGGCTACTTCAATAGGACACAACCATAGCGATAGAACTTGGAACTACATTATTGTGTCAAGTTTCAAAGAGCTAGCACAAACCTTGTTTGATTTAGAGTTCCAACTACATGTATCCATATAGGAGAAAACAGAGTGAAACCTAAACATGAAAACGGTTACTGGAAAGGAACGGTTTAACCTAGAAGAACGAAATTTGGTGAGCCAAGTGGGACTGGTGTACTGATCATTACCTGCAAGTATCATCAAGATTGGGTGAAAAAATGTTTGCTGAGAATTTCAGGAAACTCGTAGTTTTTTGGAAGCTTGGCAACCCCTTCCAATGAATGTGATTCTCGTCAGTCTGTGCTTGGGGCTACTTCAATAGGACACAAACCATAGCGATAGAACTTGGAACTACATTATTGTGCCAAGTTTCAAAGAGCTAGCACAAACGGTATTTGATTTAGAGTTCCAACTACATGTATCCATATAGGAGAAAACACAGTGAAACATAAACATGAAAACGGTTACTGCAAAGGAACGGTTTAACCTAGAAGAACGAAATTTGGTGAGCCAAGTGGGATTGGTGTACTGATCATTACCTGCAATTATCATCAAGATTGGGTGAAAAAATGTTTGCTGAGATTTCAGGAAACTCGTAGTTTTTAGGAGCTTGGCAACACCTTTCAATGAAAGTGATTCTCGTAAGTCTCTGCTTACGGCTACTTCCATAGGACACAAAACATAGAGATAGAACTTGGAACTACATTATTGTGCCAGGTTTCAAAGGGCTAGCACAAACCGTGTTTGATTTAGAGTTCCAACTACATGTATCAAAATAGGAGAAAACAGAGTGAAACCTAAACATGAAAATGGTTACTGCAAAGGAACGGTTTAACCTAGAAGAACGAAATTTGGTGAGCTAGTGGGATTGGTGTACTGATCATTATCTGACAGTATCATCAAGATTTGTTGAAAAAAAGTTTGCTGAGATTTCAGGAAACTCGTAGTTTTTAGGAGCTTGGCAACCCCTTTCAATGAAAGTGATTCTCGTCAGTCTCAGCTTGGGGCTACTTCCATAGGACACAAACCATAGCGATAGAACTTGGAACTACATTATTGTGCCAAGTTTCAAAGAGCTAGCACAAACCGTGTTTGATTTAGAGTTCCAACTACATGTATCCATATAGGAGAAAACAGAGTGAAACCTAAATATGAAAACGGTTACTGCAAAGGAACGGTTTAACCTAGAAGAACGAAATTTGGTGAGCCAAGTGGGATTGGTGTACTGATCAATACCTGCAAGTATCATCAAGATTGGGTTGAAAAAATGTTTGCTGAGATTTCAGGAAACTCGTAGTTTTTAGGAGCTTGGCAACACCTTTCAATGAAAGTGATTCTCGTCAGTCTCTACTTTCGGCTACTTCCATAGGACACAAACCATAGAGATAGAACTTGGAACTACATTATTGTGCCAAGTTTCAAAGGGCTAGCACAAATCGTGTTTGATTTAGAGTTCCAACTACATGTATCCATATAGGAGAAAACAGAGTGAAACCTAAACATGAAAACGGTTTACTGCAAAGGAACGGTTTAACCTAGAAGAACGAAATTTGGTGAGCCAAGTGGGATTGGTGTACTGATCATTACCTGCCAGTTCCATCAAGATTGGGTGAAAAAATGTTTGCTGAGATTTCAGGAAATTCGTAGTTTTTTGGAAGCTTGGCAACCCCTTCCAATGAATGTGATTCTCGTCAGTCTCTGCTTGGGGCTACTTCCATAGGACACAAACCAAAGGGATAGAACTTGGAACTACATTATTGTGCCAAGTTTCAAAGAGCTAGCACAAACCGTGTTTGATTTAGAGTTCCAACTACATGTATACATATAGGAGAAAACAGAGTGAAACCTAAACATGAAAACGGTTACTGCAAAGGAACGGTTTAACCTAGAAGAACGAAATTTGGTGAGCCAAGTGGGATTGGTGTACTGATCATTACCTGCCAGAACCATCAAGATTGGGTGGAAAAATGTTTGCTGAGATTTCAGGAAACTCGTAGTTTTTAGGAGCTTGGCAACACCTTTCAATGAAAGTGATTCTCGTCATTCTCTGCTTACGGCTACTTCCATAGGACACAAACCATAGAGATAGAACTTGGAACTACATTATTGTGCCAGGTTTCAAAGGGCTAGCACAAACCGTGTTTGATTTAGAGTTCCAACTACATGTATCAAAATAGGAGAAAACAGAGTGAAACCTAAACATGAAAATGGTTACTGCAAAGGAACGGTTTAACCTAGAAGAACGAAATTTGGTGAGCCTAGTGGGATTGGTGTACTGATCATTACCTGACAGTATCATCAAGATTGGGTGAAAAAATGTTTGCTGAGATTTCAGGAAACTCGTAGTTTTTAGGAGCTTGGCAACCCCTTTCAATGAAAGTGATTCTCGTCAGTCTCAGCTTGGGGCTACTTCCATAGGACACAAACCAAAGCGATAGAACTTGGAACTACATTATTGTGCCAAGTTCAAAGACTTGGCACAAACCGTGTTTGATTTAGAGTTCCAACTACATGTATACATATAGGAGAAAACAGAGTGAAACCTAAACATGAAAACGGTTACTGCAAAGGAACGGTTTAACCTAGAAGAACGAAATTTGGTGAGCCAAGTGGGATTGGTGTACTGATCATTACCTGCAATTATCATCAAGATTGGGTGAAAAAATGTTTGCTGAGATTTCAGGAAACTCGTAGTTTTTAGGAGCTTGGCAACACCTTTCAATGAAAGTGATTCTCGTCAGTCTCTGCTTTCGGCTACTTCCATAGGACACAAACCATAGAGATAGAACTTGGAACTACATTATTGTGCCAAGTTTCAAAGGGCTAGCACAAATCGTGTTTGATTTACAGTTCCAACTACATGTATCAAAATAGGAGAAAACAGAGTGAAACCTAAACATGAAAATGGTTACTGCAAAGGAACGGTTTAACCTAGAAGAACGAAATTTGGTGAGCCTAGTGGGATTGGTGTACTGATCATTACCTGACAGTATCATCAAGATTGGGTGAAAAAATGTTTGCTGAGATTTCAGTATACTCGTAGTTTTTTGGAAGCTTGGCAACCCCTTCCAATGAATGTGATTCTCGTCAGTCTCTGCTTGGGGCTACTTCAATAGGACACAAACCATAGCGATAGAACTTGGAACTGCATTATTGTGCCAAGTTGCAAAGAGCTAGCACAAACCCTGTTTGATTTAGAGTTCCAAATACATGTATCCATATGGGAGAAAACAGAGTGAAACCTAAACATGAAAACGGTTACTGCAAAGGAACGGTTTAACCTAGAAGAACGAAATTTGGTGAGTCAAGTGGGACTGGTGTACTTATCATTACCTGCAAGTATCATCAAGATTGGGTGAAAAAATGTTTGCTGAGATTTCAGGATACTCGTAGTTTTTTGGAAGCTTGGCAACCCCTTCCAATGAATGTGATTCTCGTCAGTCTCTGCTTGGGGCTACTTCCATAGGACACAAACCATAGCGATAGAACTTGGAACTATATTATTGTGCCAAGTTTCAAAGAGCTAGCAACAAACCGTGTTTGATTTAGAGTTCCAAATACATGTATCCATTGAGGAGAAAACAGAGTGAAACCTAAACATGAAAACGGTTACTGCAAAGGAACGGTTTAACCTAGAAGAACGAAATTTGGTGAGCCAAGTGGGATTGGTGTACTGATCATTACCTGGCAGTACCATCAAGATTGGGTGAAAAAATGTTTGCTGAGATTTCAGGAAATTCGTAGTTTTTTGGAAGCTTGGCAACCCCTTTCAATGAAAGTGATTCTCGTCAGTCTCTGCTTGGGGCTACTTCAATAGGACACAAACCATAGCGATAGAACTTGGAACTACATTATTGTGTCAAGTTTCAAAGAGCTAGCACAAACCTTGTTTGATTTAGAGTTCCAACTACATGTATCCATATAGGAGAAAACAGAGTGAAACCTAAACATGAAAACGGTTACTGGAAAGGAACGGTTTAACCTAGAAGAACGAAATTTGGTGAGCCAAGTGGGACTGGTGTACTGATCATTACCTGCAAGTATCATCAAGATTGGGTGAAAAAATGTTTGCTGAGATTTCAGGAAACTCGTAGTTTTTTGGAAGCTTGGCAACCCTTCCAATGAATGTGATTCTCGTCAGTCTGTGCTTGGGGCTACTTCAATAGTACACAACCATAGCGAAAGAACTTGGAACTACATTATTGTGCCAAGTTTCAAAGAGCTAGCACAAACCGTGTTTGATTTAGAGTTCCAACTACATGTATCCATATAGGAGAAAACAGAGTGAAACCTAAACATGAAAACGGTTACTGCAAAGGAACGGTTTAACCTAGAAGAACGAAATTTGGTGAGCCAAGTGGGATTGGTGTACTGATCATTACCTGCAAGTATTATCAAGATTGGGTGAAAAAATGTTTGCTGAAATTTCAGGATACTCGTAGTTTTTTGGAAGCTTGGCAACCCCTTTCAATGAATGTGATCTCGTCAGTCTCACCTTGGGGTTACTTCAATAGGACACAAACCATAGCGATAGAACTTGGAACTACATTATTGTGCCAAGTTTCAAAGAGCTAGCACAAACCGTGTTTGATTTAGAGTTCCAACTACATGTATCCATATAGGAGAAAACAGAGTGAAACCTAAACATGCAAACGGTTACTGCAAAGGAACGGTTTAACCTAGAAGAACGAAATTTGGTGAGCCAAGTGGGACTGGTGTACTTATCATTACCTGCAAGTATCATCAAGATTGGGTGAAAAAATGTTTGCTGAGATTTCAGGATACTCGTAGTTTTTTGGAAGCTTGGCAACCCCTTCCAATGAATGTGATTCTCGTCAGTCTCTGATTGGGGCTACTTCCATAGGACACAAACCATAGCGATAGAACTTGGAACTACATTATTGTGCCAAGTTTCAAAGAGCTAGCACAAACCGTGTTTGATTTAGAGTTCCAACTACATGTATCCATATAGGAGAAAACAGAGTGAAACCTAAACATGAAAACGGTTACTGCAAAGGAACGGTTTAACCTAGAAGAACGAAATTTGGTGAGCCAAGTGGGATTGGTGTACTGATCATTACCTGGCAGTACCATCAAGATTGGGTGAAAAAATGTTTGCTGAGATTTCAGGAAATTCGTAGTTTTTTGGAAGCTTGGCAACCCCTTTCAATGAAAGTGATTCTCGTCAGTCTCTGCTTGGGGCTACTTCAATAGGACACAAACCATAGCGATAGAACTTGGAACTACATTATTGTGTCAAGTTTCAAAGAGCTAGCACAAACCTTGTTTGATTTAGAGTTCCAACTACATGTATCCATATAGGAGAAAACAGAGTGAAACCTAAACATGAAAACGGTTACTGGAAAGGAACGGTTTAACCTAGAAGAACGAAATTTGGTGAGCCAAGTGGGACTGGTGTACTGATTATTACCTGCAAGTATCATCAAGATTGGGTGAAAAAATGTTTGCTGAGATTTCAGGAAACTCGTAGTTTTTTGGAAGCTTGGCAACCCCTTCCAATGAATGTGATTCTCGTCAGTCTGTGCTTGGGGCTACTTCAATAGTACACAAACCATAGCGAAAGAACTTGGAACTACATTATTGTGCCAAGTTTCAAAGAGCTAGCACAAACCGTGTTTGATTTAGAGTTCCAACTACATGTATCCATATAGGAGAAAACAGAGTGAAACCTAAACATGAAAACGGTTACTGCAAAGGAACGGTTTAACCTAGAAGAACGAAATTTGGTGAGCCAAGTGGGATTGGTGTACTGATCATTACCTGCAAGTATTATCAAGATTGGGTGAAAAAATGTTTGCTGAAATTTCAGGATACTCGTAGTTTTTTGGAAGCTTGGCAACCCCTTTCAATGAATGTGATCTCGTCAGTCTCACCTTGGGGTTACTTCAATAGGACACAAACCATAGCGATAGAACTTGGAACTACATTATTGTGCCAAGTTTCAAAGAGCTAGCATAAACCGTGTTTGATTTAGAGTTCCAACTACATGTATCCATATAGGAGAAAACAGAGTGAAACCTAAACATGCAAACGGTTACTGCAAAGGAACGGTTTAACCTAGAAGAACGAAATTTGGTGAGCCAAGTGGGACTGGTGTACTTATCATTACCTGCAAGTATCATCAAGATTGGGTGAAAAAATGTTTGCTGAGATTTCAGGATACTCGTAGCTTTTTGGAAGCTTGGCAACCCCTTCCAATGAATGTGATTCTCGTCAGTCTCTGCTTGGGGCTACTTCCATAGGACACAAACCATAGCGATAGAACTTGGAACTACATTATTGTGCCAAGTTTCAAAGAGCTAGCACAAACCGTGTTTGATTTAGAGTTCCAACTACATGTATCCATATAGGAGAAAACAGAGTGAAACCTAAACATGAAAACGGTTACTGCAAAGGAACGGTTTAACCTAGAAGAACGAAATTTGGTGAGCCAAGTGGGATTGGTGTACTGATCATTACCTGGCAGTACCATCAAGATTGGGTGAAAAAATGTTTGCTGAGATTTCAGGAAATTCGTAGTTTTTTGGAAGCTTGGCAACCCCTTTCAATGAAAGTGATTCTCGTCAGTCTCTGCTTGGGGCTACTTCAATAGGACACAAAGCATAGCGATAGAACTTGGAACTACATTATTGTGTCAAGTTTCAAAGAGCTAGCACAAACCTTGTTTGATTTAGAGTTCCAACTACATGTATCCATATAGGAGAAAACAGAGTGAAACCTAAACATGAAAACGGTTACTGGAAAGGAACGGTTTAACCTAGAAGAACGAAATTTGGTGAGCCAAGTGGGACTGGTGTACTGATCATTACCTGCAAGTATCATCAAGATTGGGTGAAAAAATGTTTGCTGAGATTTCAGGAAACTCGTAGTTTTTTGGAAGCTTGGCAACCCCTTCCAATGAATGTGATTCTCGTCAGTCTGTGCTTGGGGCTACTTCAATAGTACACAAACCATAGCGAAAGAACTTGGAACTACATTATTGTGCCAAGTTTCAAAGAGCTAGCACAAACCGTGTTTGATTTAGAGTTCCAAATACATGTATCCATATAGGAGAAAACAGAGTGAAACCTAAACATGAAAACGGTTACTGCAAAGGAACGGTGTAACCTAGAAGAACGAAATTTGGTGAGCCAAGTGGGATTGGTGTACTGATCATTACCTGCAAGTATTATCAAGATTGGGTGAAAAAATGTTTGCTGAAATTTCAGGATACTCGTAGTTTTTTGGAAGCTTGGCAACCCCTTTCAATGAATGTGATCTCGTCAGTCTCACCTTGGGGTTACTTCAATAGGACACAAACCATAGCGATAGAACTTGGAACTACATTATTGTGCCAAGTTTCAAAGAGCTAGCACAAACCGTGTTTGATTTAGAGTTCCAACTACATGTATCCATATAGGAGAAACAGAGTGAAACCTAAACATGCAAACGGTTACTGCAAAGGAACGGTTTAACCTAGAAGAACGAAATTTGGTGAGCCAAGTGGGACTGGTGTACTTATCATTACCTGCAAGTATCATCAAGATTGGGTTAAAAAATGTTTCCGGAGATTTCAGGATACTCGTAGTTTTTTGGAAGCTTGGCAACCCCTTCCAATGAATGTGATTCTCGTCAGTCTCTGCTTGGGGCTACTTCCATAGGACACAAACCATAGCGATAGAACTTGGAACTACATTATTGTGCCAAGTTTCAAAGAGCTAGCACAAACCGTGTTTGATTTAGAGTTCCAACTACATGTATCCATATAGGAGAAAACAGAGTGAAACCTAAACATGAAAACGGTTACTGGAAAGGAACGGTTTAACCTAGAAGAACGAAATTTGGTGAGCCAAGTGGGATTGGTGTACTGATCATTACCTGGCAGTACCATCAAGATTGGGTGAAAAAATGTTTGCTGAGATTTCAGGAAATTCGTAGTTTTTTGGAAGCTTGGCAACCCCTTTCAATGAAAGTGATTCTAGTCAGTCTCTGCTTGGGGCTACTTCAATAGGACACAAACCATAGCGATAGAACTTGGAACTACATTATTGTGCCAAGTTTCAAAGAGCTAGCACAAACGGTATTTGATTTAGAGTTCCAACTACATATATCCATATAGGAGAAAACACAGTGAAACATAAACATGAAAACGGTTACTGCAAAGGAACGGTTTAACCTAGAAGAACGAAATTTGGTGAGCCAAGTGGGACTGGTGTACTTATCATTACCTGCAAGTATCATCAAGATTGGGTTAAAAAATGTTTCCTGAGATTTCAGGATACTCGTAGTTTTTTGGAAGCTTGGCAACCCCTTCCAATGAATGTGATTCTCGTCAGTCTCTGCTTGGGGCTACTTCCATAGGACACAAACCATAGCGATAGAACTTGGAACTACATTATTGTGCCAAGTTTCAAAGAGCTAGCACAAACCGTGTTTGATTTAGAGTTCCAACTACATGTATCCATATAGGAGAAAACAGAGTGAAACCTAAACATGAAAACGGTTACTGGAAAGGAACGGTTTAACCTAGAAGAACGAAATTTGGTGAGCCAAGTGGGACTGGTGTACTGATCATTACCTGGCAGTACCATCAAGATTGGGTGAAAAAATGTTTGCTGAGATTTCAGGAAATTCGTAGTTTTTTGGAAGCTTGGCAACCCCTTTCAATGAAAGTGATTCTCGTCAGTCTCTGCTTGGGGCTACTTCAATAGGACACAAACCATAGCGATAGAACTTGGAACTACATTATTGTGTCAAGTTTCAAAGAGCTAGCACAAACCTTGTTTGATTTAGAGTTCCAACTACATGTATCCATATAGGAGAAAACAGAGTGAAACCTAAACATGAAAACGGTTACTGGAAAGGAACGGTTTAACCTAGAAGAACGAAATTTGGTGAGCCAAGTGGGACTGGTGTACTGATTATTACCTGCAAGTATCATCAAGATTGGGTGAAAAAATGTTTGCTGAGATTTCAGGAAACTCGTAGTTTTTTGGAAGCTTGGCAACCCCTTCCAATGAATGTGATTCTCGTCAGTCTGTGCTTGGGGCTACTTCAATAGTACACAAACCATAGCGAAAGAACTTGGAACTACATTATTGTGCCAAGTTTCAAAGAGCTAGCACAAACCGTGTTTGATTTAGAGTTCCAACTACATGTATCCATATAGGAGAAAACAGAGTGAAACCTAAACATGAAAACGGTTACTGCAAAGGAACGGTTTAACCTAGAAGAACGAAATTTGGTGAGCCAAGTGGGATTGGTGTACTGATCATTACCTGCAAGTATTATCAAGATTGGGTGAAAAAATGTTTGCTGAAATTTCAGGATACTCGTAGTTTTTTGGAAGCTTGGCAACCCCTTTCAATGAATGTGATCTCGTCAGTCTCACCTTGGGGTTACTTCAATAGGACACAAACCATAGCGATAGAACTTGGAACTACATTATTGTGCCAAGTTTCAAAGAGCTAGCATAAACCGTGTTTGATTTAGAGTTCCAACTACATGTATCCATATAGGAGAAAACAGAGTGAAACCTAAACATGCAAACGGTTACTGCAAAGGAACGGTTTAACCTAGAAGAACGAAATTTGGTGAGCCAAGTGGGACTGGTGTACTTATCATTACCTGCAAGTATCATCAAGATTGGGTGAAAAAATGTTTGCTGAGATTTCAGGATACTCGTAGCTTTTTGGAAGCTTGGCAACCCCTTCCAATGAATGTGATTCTCGTCAGTCTCTGCTTGGGGCTACTTCCATAGGACACAAACCATAGCGATAGAACTTGGAACTACATTATTGTGCCAAGTTTCAAAGAGCTAGCACAAACCGTGTTTGATTTAGAGTTCCAACTACATGTATCCATATAGGAGAAAACAGAGTGAAACCTAAACATGAAAACGGTTACTGCAAAGGAACGGTTTAACCTAGAAGAACGAAATTTGGTGAGCCAAGTGGGATTGGTGTACTGATCATTACCTGGCAGTACCATCAAGATTGGGTGAAAAAATGTTTGCTGAGATTTCAGGAAATTCGTAGTTTTTTGGAAGCTTGGCAACCCCTTTCAATGAAAGTGATTCTCGTCAGTCTCTGCTTGGGGCTACTTCAATAGGACACAAAGCATAGCGATAGAACTTGGAACTACATTATTGTGTCAAGTTTCAAAGAGCTAGCACAAACCTTGTTTGATTTAGAGTTCCAACTACATGTATCCATATAGGAGAAAACAGAGTGAAACCTAAACATGAAAACGGTTACTGGAAAGGAACGGTTTAACCTAGAAGAACGAAATTTGGTGAGCCAAGTGGGACTGGTGTACTGATCATTACCTGCAAGTATCATCAAGATTGGGTGAAAAAATGTTTGCTGAGATTTCAGGAAACTCGTAGTTTTTTGGAAGCTTGGCAACCCCTTCCAATGAATGTGATTCTCGTCAGTCTGTGCTTGGGGCTACTTCAATAGTACACAAACCATAGCGAAAGAACTTGGAACTACATTATTGTGCCAAGTTTCAAAGAGCTAGCACAAACCGTGTTTGATTTAGAGTTCCAAATACATGTATCCATATAGGAGAAAACAGAGTGAAACCTAAACATGAAAACGGTTACTGCAAAGGAACGGTGTAACCTAGAAGAACGAAATTTGGTGAGCCAAGTGGGATTGGTGTACTGATCATTACCTGCAAGTATTATCAAGATTGGGTGAAAAAATGTTTGCTGAAATTTCAGGATACTCGTAGTTTTTTGGAAGCTTGGCAACCCCTTTCAATGAATGTGATCTCGTCAGTCTCACCTTGGGGTTACTTCAATAGGACACAAACCATAGCGATAGAACTTGGAACTACATTATTGTGCCAAGTTTCAAAGAGCTAGCACAAACCGTGTTTGATTTAGAGTTCCAACTACATGTATCCATATAGGAGAAACAGAGTGAAACCTAAACATGCAAACGGTTACTGCAAAGGAACGGTTTAACCTAGAAGAACGAAATTTGGTGAGCCAAGTGGGACTGGTGTACTTATCATTACCTGCAAGTATCATCAAGATTGGGTTAAAAAATGTTTCCGGAGATTTCAGGATACTCGTAGTTTTTTGGAAGCTTGGCAACCCCTTCCAATGAATGTGATTCTCGTCAGTCTCTGCTTGGGGCTACTTCCATAGGACACAAACCATAGCGATAGAACTTGGAACTACATTATTGTGCCAAGTTTCAAAGAGCTAGCACAAACCGTGTTTGATTTAGAGTTCCAACTACATGTATCCATATAGGAGAAAACAGAGTGAAACCTAAACATGAAAACGGTTACTGCAAAGGAACGGTTTAACCTAGAAGAACGAAATTTGGTGAGCCAAGTGGGATTGGTGTACTGATCATTACCTGGCAGTACCATCAAGATTGGGTGAAAAAATGTTTGCTGAGATTTCAGGAAATTCGTAGTTTTTTGGAAGCTTGGCAACCCCTTTCAATGAAAGTGATTCTAGTCAGTCTCTGCTTGGGGCTACTTCAATAGGACACAAACCATAGCGATAGAACTTGGAACTACATTATTGTGCCAAGTTTCAAAGAGCTAGCACAAACGGTATTTGATTTAGAGTTCCAACTACATATATCCATATAGGAGAAAACACAGTGAAACATAAACATGAAAACGGTTACTGCAAAGGAACGGTTTAACCTAGAAGAACGAAATTTGGTGAGCCAAGTGGGACTGGTGTACTTATCATTACCTGCAAGTATCATCAAGATTGGGTTAAAAAATGTTTCCTGAGATTTCAGGATACTCGTAGTTTTTTGGAAGCTTGGCAACCCCTTCCAATGAATGTGATTCTCGTCAGTCTCTGCTTGGGGCTACTTCCATAGGACACAAACCATAGCGATAGAACTTGGAACTACATTATTGTGCCAAGTTTCAAAGAGCTAGCACAAACCGTGTTTGATTTAGAGTTCCAACTACATGTATCCATATAGGAGAAAACAGAGTGAAACCTAAACATGAAAACGGTTACTGCAAAGGAACGGTTTAACCTAGAAGAACGAAATTTGGTGAGCCAAGTGGGATTGGTGTACTGATCATTACCTGGCAGTACCATCAAGATTGGGTGAAAAAATGTTTGCTGAGATTTCAGGAAATTCGTAGTTTTTTGGAAGCTTGGCAACCCCTTTCAATGAAAGTGATTCTCGTCAGTCTCTGCTTGGGGCTACTTCAATAGGACACAAACCATAGCGATAGAACTTGGAACTACATTATTGTGCCAAGTTTCAAAGAGCTAGCACAAACGGTATTTGATTTAGAGTTCCAACTACATGTATCCATATAGGAGAAAACACAGTGAAACATAAACATGAAAACGGTTACTGCAAAGGAACGGTTTAACCTAGAAGAACGAAATTTGGTGAGCCAAGTGGGATTGGTGTACTGATCATTACCTGCAATTATCATCAAGATTGGGTGAAAAAATGTTTGCTGAGATTTCAGGAAACTCGTAGTTTTTAGGAGCTTGGCAACACCTTTCAATGAAAGTGATTCTCGTAAGTCTCTGCTTACGGCTACTTCCATAGGACACAAAACATAGAGATAGAACTTGGAACTACATTATTGTGCCAGGTTTCAAAGGGCTAGCACAAACCGTGTTTGATTTAGAGTTCCAACTACATGTATCAAAATAGGAGAAAACAGAGTGAAACCTAAACATGAAAATGGTTACTGCAAAGGAACGGTTTAACCTAGAAGAACGAAATTTGGTGAGCCTAGTGGGATTGGTGTACTGATCATTATCTGACAGTATCATCAAGATTTGTTGAAAAAAAGTTTGCTGAGATTTCAGGAAACTCGTAGTTTTTAGGAGCTTGGCAACCCCTTTCAATGAAAGTGATTCTCGTCAGTCTCAGCTTGGGGCTACTTCCATAGGACACAAACCATAGCGATAGAACTTGGAACTACATTATTGTGCCAAGTTTCAAAGAGCTAGCACAAACCGTGTTTGATTTAGAGTTCCAACTACATGTATCCATATAGGAGAAAACAGAGTGAAACCTAAATATGAAAACGGTTACTGCAAAGGAACGGTTTAACCTAGAAGAACGAAATTTGGTGAGCCAAGTGGGATTGGTGTACTGATCAATACCTGCAAGTATCATCAAGATTGGGTGAAAAAATGTTTGCTGAGATTTCAGGAAACTCGTAGTTTTTAGGAGCTTGGCAACACCTTTCAATGAAAGTGATTCTCGTCAGTCTCTACTTTCGGCTACTTCCATAGGACACAAACCATAGAGATAGAACTTGGAACTACATTATTGTGCCAAGTTTCAAAGGGCTAGCACAAATCGTGTTTGATTTAGAGTTCCAACTACATGTATCCATATAGGAGAAAACAGAGTGAAACCTAAACATGAAAACGGTTACTGCAAAGGAACGGTTTAACCTAGAAGAACGAAATTTGGTGAGCCAAGTGGGATTGGTGTACTGATCATTACCTGCCAGTTCCATCAAGATTGGGTGAAAAAATGTTTGCTGAGATTTCAGGTAATTCCTAGTTTTTTGGAAGCTTGGAACCCCTTTCAATGAAAGTGATTCTCGTCAGTCTCGGCTTGGGGCTACTTCAATAGGACACAAAGCATAGCGATAGAACTTGGAACTACATTATTGTGCCAAGTTTCAAAGAGCTAGCACAAACCGTGTTTGATTTAGAGTTCCAAATACATGTATCCATATAGGAGAAAACAGAGTGAAACCTAAACATGAAAACGGTTCCTGCAAAGGAACGGTTTAACCTAGAAGAACGAAATTTGGTGTGCCAAGTGGGATTGGTGTACTGATCATTACCTGCAAGTTTCATCAAGATTGGGTGAAAAAATGTTTGCTGAGATTTCAGGAAACTTGTAGTTTTTAGGAGTTTGGCAACCCCTTTCAATGAAAGTGATTCTCGTAAGTCTCTGCTTACGGCTACTTCCATAGGACACAAACCATAGCGATAGTACTTGGAACTACATTATTGTGCCAAGTTTCAAAGGGCTAGCACAAACCGTGTTTGATTTAGAGTTCCAACTACATGTATCAAAATAGGAGAAAACAGAGTGAAACCTAAACATGAAAATGGTTACTGCAAAGGAACGGTTTAACCTAGAAGAACGAAATTTGGTGAGCCTAGTGGGATTGGTGTACTGATCATTACCTAACAGTATCATCAAGATTTGGTGAAAAAATGTTTGCTGAGATTTCAGGAAACTCGTAGTTTTTAGGAGCTTGGCAACCCCTTTCAATGGAAGTGATTCTCGTCAGTTTCAGCTTGGGGCTACTTCCATAGGACACAAACCATAGCGATAGAACTTGGAACTACATTATTGTGCCAGGTTTCAAAGAGCTAGCACAAACCGTGTTTGATTTAGAGTTCCAACTAATGTATACATATAGGAGAAAACAGAGTGAAACCTAAACATGAAAACGGTTACTGCAAAGGAACGGTTTAACCTAGAAGAACGAAATTTGGTGAGCCAAGTGGGATTGGTGTACTGATCATTACCTGCAAGTATCATCAAGATTGGGTGAAAAAATGTTTGCTGAGATTTTAGGAAACTCGTAGTTTTTAGGAGCTTGGCAACACCTTTCAATGAAAGTGATTCTCGTCATTCTCTGCTTACGGCTACTTCCATAGGACACAAACCATAGTGATAGAACTTGCAACTACATTATTGTGCCAAGTTTCAAAGAGCTAGCACAAACCGTGTTTGATTTAGAGTTCCAAGTACATATATCCATATAGGAGAAAACAGAGTGAAACCTAAACATGAAAACGGTTACTGCAAAGGAACGGTGTAACCTAGAAGAACGAAATTTGGTGAGCCAAGTGGGATTGGTGTACTGATCATTACCTGCCAGTACCATCAAGATTGGGTGAAAAAATGTTTGCTGAGATTTCAGGAAATTCGTAGTTTTTTGGAAGCTTGGCAACCCCTTCCAATGAATGTGATTCTCGTCAGTCTCTGCTTGGGGCTATTTCCATAGGACACAAACCATAGCGATAGAACTTGGAACTACATTATTGTGCCAAGTTTCAAAGAGCTAGCACAAACCGTGTTTGATTTAGAGTTCCAACTACATGTATCCATATAGGAGAAAACAGAGTGAAACATAAATATGTAAACGGTTACTGCAAAGGAACGGTTTAACCTAGAAGAACGAAATTTGGTGAGCCAAGTGGGATTGGTGTACTGATCATTACCTTCAAGTATCATCAAGATTGGGTGAAAAAATGTTTGCTGAGATTTCAGGAAACACGTAGTTTTTGGGAAGCTTGGCAACCCCTTCCAATGAATGTGATTCTCGTCAGTCTCTGCTTGGGGCTACTTCCATTGGACACAAACCATAGCGATAGAACTTGGAACTACATTATTGTGCCAAGTTTCAAAGAGCTAGCACAAACCGTGTTTGATTTAGAGTTCCAACTACATGTATCTATATAGGAGAAAACAGAGTGAAACCTAAACATGAAAACGGTTACTGCAAAGGAACGGTTTAACCTAGAAGAACGAAATTTGGTGAGCCAAGTTGGATTAGTGTACTTATCATTACCTGCCCGTATCATCAAGATTGGGTGAAAAAATGTTTGCTGAGATTATAGGAAACTCGTAGTTTTTTGGAAGCTTGGCAACCCCTTTCAATGAAAGTGAGTCTCGTAAGTCTCTGCTTGAGGCTACTTCAATAGGACACAAACCATAGTGATAGAACTTGGAACTACATTATTGTGCCAAGTTTCAAAGAGCTAGCACACACCGTGTTTGATTTAGAGTTCCAACTACATGTATCCATATAGGAGAAAACAGAGTGAAACCTAAACATGAAAACGGTTACTGCAAAGGAACGCTTTAACCTAGAAGAACAAAATTTGGTTTGCCAAGTGGGATTAGTGTACTTATCATTGCCTGCCAGTATCATCAAGATTGGGTGAAAAAATGTTTGCTGAGATTTCAGGAAACTCGTAGTTTTTTGGAAGCTTGGCAACCCCTTTCAATGAAAGTGATTCTTGTCAGTCTCTGCTTAGGGCTACTTCCATAGGACACAAACCATAGCGATAGAACTTGGAACTATATTATTGTGCCAAGTTTCAAAGAGCTAGCACAAACCGTGTTTGCTTTAGAGTTCCAACTACATGTATCCCTATAGGAGAAAACAGAGTGAAACCTAAACATGAAAACGGTTACTTCAAAGGAAGGGTGTAACCTAGAAGAACGAAATTTGGTGAGCCAAGTGGGACTGGTGTACTGATCATTACCTGCAAGTATCATCAAGATTGGGTGAAAAAATGTTTGCTGAGATTTCAGGAAACTCGTAGTTTTTTGGAAGCTTGGCAACCCCTTCCAATGAATGTGATTCTCGTCAGTCTCTGCTTGGGGATACTTCCATAGCACACAAACCATAGCGATAGAACTTGGAACTACATTATTGTGCCAAGTTTCAAAGAGCTAGCACAAACCGTGTTTGATTTAGAGTTCCAACTACATGTATCCATATAGGAGAAAACAGAGTGAAACCTAAACATGAAAACGGTTACTGCAAAGGAACGGTTTAACCTAGAAGAACGAAATTTGGTGAGCCAAGTGGGATTGGTGTACTGATCATTACCTGGCAGTACCATCAAGATTGGGTGAAAAAATGTTTGCTGAGATTTCAGGAAATTCGTAGTTTTTTGGAAGCTTGGCAACCCCTTTCAATGAAAGTGATTCTCGTCAGTCTCTGCTTGGGGCTACTTCAATAGGACACAAAGCATAGCGATAGAACTTGGAACTACATTATTGTGTCAAGTTTCAAAGAGCTAGCACAAACCTTGTTTGATTTAGAGTTCCAACTACATGTATCCATATAGGAGAAAACAGAGTGAAACCTAAACATGAAAACGGTTACTGGAAAGGAACGGTTTAACCTAGAAGAACGAAATTTGGTGAGCCAAGTGGGACTGGTGTACTGATCATTACCTGCAAGTATCATCAAGATTGGGTGAAAAAATGTTTGCTGAGATTTCAGGAAACTCGTAGTTTTTTGGAAGCTTGGCAACCCCTTCCAATGAATGTGATTCTCGTCAGTCTGTGCTTGGGGCTACTTCAATAGTACACAAACCATAGCGAAAGAACTTGGAACTACATTATTGTGCCAAGTTTCAAAGAGCTAGCACAAACCGTGTTTGATTTAGAGTTCCAAATACATGTATCCATATAGGAGAAAACAGAGTGAAACCTAAACATGAAAACGGTTACTGCAAAGGAACGGTGTAACCTAGAAGAACGAAATTTGGTGAGCCAAGTGGGATTGGTGTACTGATCATTACCTGCAAGTATTATCAAGATTGGGTGAAAAAATGTTTGCTGAAATTTCAGGATACTCGTAGTTTTTTGGAAGCTTGGCAACCCCTTTCAATGAATGTGATCTCGTCAGTCTCACCTTGGGGTTACTTCAATAGGACACAAACCATAGCGATAGAACTTGGAACTACATTATTGTGCCAAGTTTCAAAGAGCTAGCACAAACCGTGTTTGATTTAGAGTTCCAACTACATGTATCCATATAGGAGAAACAGAGTGAAACCTAAACATGCAAACGGTTACTGCAAAGGAACGGTTTAACCTAGAAGAACGAAATTTGGTGAGCCAAGTGGGACTGGTGTACTTATCATTACCTGCAAGTATCATCAAGATTGGGTTAAAAAATGTTTCCGGAGATTTCAGGATACTCGTAGTTTTTTGGAAGCTTGGCAACCCCTTCCAATGAATGTGATTCTCGTCAGTCTCTGCTTGGGGCTACTTCCATAGGACACAAACCATAGCGATAGAACTTGGAACTACATTATTGTGCCAAGTTTCAAAGAGCTAGCACAAACCGTGTTTGATTTAGAGTTCCAACTACATGTATCCATATAGGAGAAAACAGAGTGAAACCTAAACATGAAAACGGTTACTGCAAAGGAACGGTTTAACCTAGAAGAACGAAATTTGGTGAGCCAAGTGGGATTGGTGTACTGATCATTACCTGGCAGTACCATCAAGATTGGGTGAAAAAATGTTTGCTGAGATTTCAGGAAATTCGTAGTTTTTTGGAAGCTTGGCAACCCCTTTCAATGAAAGTGATTCTAGTCAGTCTCTGCTTGGGGCTACTTCAATAGGACACAAACCATAGCGATAGAACTTGGAACTACATTATTGTGCCAAGTTTCAAAGAGCTAGCACAAACGGTATTTGATTTAGAGTTCCAACTACATATATCCATATAGGAGAAAACACAGTGAAACATAAACATGAAAACGGTTACTGCAAAGGAACGGTTTAACCTAGAAGAACGAAATTTGGTGAGCCAAGTGGGACTGGTGTACTTATCATTACCTGCAAGTATCATCAAGATTGGGTTAAAAAATGTTTCCTGAGATTTCAGGATACTCGTAGTTTTTTGGAAGCTTGGCAACCCCTTCCAATGAATGTGATTCTCGTCAGTCTCTGCTTGGGGCTACTTCCATAGGACACAAACCATAGCGATAGAACTTGGAACTACATTATTGTGCCAAGTTTCAAAGAGCTAGCACAAACCGTGTTTGATTTAGAGTTCCAACTACATGTATCCATATAGGAGAAAACAGAGTGAAACCTAAACATGAAAACGGTTACTGCAAAGGAACGGTTTAACCTAGAAGAACGAAATTTGGTGAGCCAAGTGGGATTGGTGTACTGATCATTACCTGGCAGTACCATCAAGATTGGGTGAAAAAATGTTTGCTGAGATTTCAGGAAATTCGTAGTTTTTTGGAAGCTTGGCAACCCCTTTCAATGAAAGTGATTCTCGTCAGTCTCTGCTTGGGGCTACTTCAATAGGACACAAACCATAGCGATAGAACTTGGAACTACATTATTGTGCCAAGTTTCAAAGAGCTAGCACAAACGGTATTTGATTTAGAGTTCCAACTACATGTATCCATATAGGAGAAAACACAGTGAAACATAAACATGAAAACGGTTACTGCAAAGGAACGGTTTAACCTAGAAGAACGAAATTTGGTGAGCCAAGTGGGATTGGTGTACTGATCATTACCTGCAATTATCATCAAGATTGGGTGAAAAAATGTTTGCTGAGATTTCAGGAAACTCGTAGTTTTTAGGAGCTTGGCAACACCTTTCAATGAAAGTGATTCTCGTAAGTCTCTGCTTACGGCTACTTCCATAGGACACAAAACATAGAGATAGAACTTGGAACTACATTATTGTGCCAGGTTTCAAAGGGCTAGCACAAACCGTGTTTGATTTAGAGTTCCAACTACATGTATCAAAATAGGAGAAAACAGAGTGAAACCTAAACATGAAAATGGTTACTGCAAAGGAACGGTTTAACCTAGAAGAACGAAATTTGGTGAGCCTAGTGGGATTGGTGTACTGATCATTATCTGACAGTATCATCAAGATTTGTTGAAAAAAAGTTTGCTGAGATTTCAGGAAACTCGTAGTTTTTAGGAGCTTGGCAACCCCTTTCAATGAAAGTGATTCTCGTCAGTCTCAGCTTGGGGCTACTTCCATAGGACACAAACCATAGCGATAGAACTTGGAACTACATTATTGTGCCAAGTTTCAAAGAGCTAGCACAAACCGTGTTTGATTTAGAGTTCCAACTACATGTATCCATATAGGAGAAAACAGAGTGAAACCTAAATATGAAAACGGTTACTGCAAAGGAACGGTTTAACCTAGAAGAACGAAATTTGGTGAGCCAAGTGGGATTGGTGTACTGATCAATACCTGCAAGTATCATCAAGATTGGGTGAAAAAATGTTTGCTGAGATTTCAGGAAACTCGTAGTTTTTAGGAGCTTGGCAACACCTTTCAATGAAAGTGATTCTCGTCAGTCTCTACTTTCGGCTACTTCCATAGGACACAAACCATAGAGATAGAACTTGGAACTACATTATTGTGCCAAGTTTCAAAGGGCTAGCACAAATCGTGTTTGATTTAGAGTTCCAACTACATGTATCCATATAGGAGAAAACAGAGTGAAACCTAAACATGAAAACGGTTACTGCAAAGGAACGGTTTAACCTAGAAGAACGAAATTTGGTGAGCCAAGTGGGATTGGTGTACTGATCATTACCTGCCAGTTCCATCAAGATTGGGTGAAAAAATGTTTGCTGAGATTTCAGGTAATTCCTAGTTTTTTGGAAGCTTGGAACCCCTTTCAATGAAAGTGATTCTCGTCAGTCTCGGCTTGGGGCTACTTCAATAGGACACAAAGCATAGCGATAGAAC
Source organism: Urocitellus parryii (assembly GCF_045843805.1). Classification (NCBI taxonomy): domain Eukaryota; kingdom Metazoa; phylum Chordata; class Mammalia; order Rodentia; family Sciuridae; genus Urocitellus; species Urocitellus parryii. The sequence continues at coordinate 12,491 of NW_027551972.1, read as the reverse complement.
TTGGAACTACATTATTGTGCCAAGTTTCAAAGAGCTAGCACAAACCGTGTTTGATTTAGAGTTCCAAATACATGTATCCATATAGGAGAAAACAGAGTGAAACCTAAACATGAAAACGGTTCCTGCAAAGGAACGGTTTAACCTAGAAGAACGAAATTTGGTGTGCCAAGTGGGATTGGTGTACTGATCATTACCTGCAAGTTTCATCAAGATTGGGTGAAAAAATGTTTGCTGAGATTTCAGGAAACTTGTAGTTTTTAGGAGTTTGGCAACCCCTTTCAATGAAAGTGATTCTCGTAAGTCTCTGCTTACGGCTACTTCCATAGGACACAAACCATAGCGATAGTACTTGGAACTACATTATTGTGCCAAGTTTCAAAGGGCTAGCACAAACCGTGTTTGATTTAGAGTTCCAACTACATGTATCAAAATAGGAGAAAACAGAGTGAAACCTAAACATGAAAATGGTTACTGCAAAGGAACGGTTTAACCTAGAAGAACGAAATTTGGTGAGCCTAGTGGGATTGGTGTACTGATCATTACCTAACAGTATCATCAAGATTTGGTGAAAAAATGTTTGCTGAGATTTCAGGAAACTCGTAGTTTTTAGGAGCTTGGCAACCCCTTTCAATGGAAGTGATTCTCGTCAGTTTCAGCTTGGGGCTACTTCCATAGGACACAAACCATAGCGATAGAACTTGGAACTACATTATTGTGCCAGGTTTCAAAGAGCTAGCACAAACCGTGTTTGATTTAGAGTTCCAACTAATGTATACATATAGGAGAAAACAGAGTGAAACCTAAACATGAAAACGGTTACTGCAAAGGAACGGTTTAACCTAGAAGAACGAAATTTGGTGAGCCAAGTGGGATTGGTGTACTGATCATTACCTGCAAGTATCATCAAGATTGGGTGAAAAAATGTATGCTGAGATTTTAGGAAACTCGTAGTTTTAGGAGCTTGGCAACACCTTTCAATGAAAGTGATTCTCGTCATTCTCTGCTTACGGCTACTTCCATAGGACACAAACCATAGTGATAGAACTTGCAACTACATTATTGTGCCAAGTTTCAAAGAGCTAGCACAAACCGTGTTTGATTTAGAGTTCCAAGTACATATATCCATATAGGAGAAAACAGAGTGAAACCTAAACATGAAAACGGTTACTGCAAAGGAACGGTGTAACCTAGAAGAACGAAATTTGGTGAGCCAAGTGGGATTGGTGTACTGATCATTACCTGCCAGTACCATCAAGATTGGGTGAAAAAATGTTTGCTGAGATTTCAGGAAATTCGTAGTTTTTTGGAAGCTTGGCAACCCCTTCCAATGAATGTGATTCTCGTCAGTCTCTGCTTGGGGCTATTTCCATAGGACACAAACCATAGCGATAGAACTTGGAACTACATTATTGTGCCAAGTTTCAAAGAGCTAGCACAAACCGTGTTTGATTTAGAGTTCCAACTACATGTATCCATATAGGAGAAAACAGAGTGAAACATAAATATGTAAACGGTTACTGCAAAGGAACGGTTTAACCTAGAAGAACGAAATTTGGTGAGCCAAGTGGGATTGGTGTACTGATCATTACCTTCAAGTATCATCAAGATTGGGTGAAAAAATGTTTGCTGAGATTTCAGGAAACACGTAGTTTTTGGGAAGCTTGGCAACCCCTTCCAATGAATGTGATTCTCGTCAGTCTCTGCTTGGGGCTACTTCCATTGGACACAAACCATAGCGATAGAACTTGGAACTACATTATTGTGCCAAGTTTCAAAGAGCTAGCACAAACCGTGTTTGATTTAGAGTTCCAACTACATGTATCTATATAGGAGAAAACAGAGTGAAACCTAAACATGAAAACGGTTACTGCAAAGGAACGGTTTAACCTAGAAGAACGAAATTTGGTGAGCCAAGTTGGATTAGTGTACTTATCATTACCTGCCCGTATCATCAAGATTGGGTGAAAAAATGTTTGCTGAGATTATAGGAAACTCGTAGTTTTTTGGAAGCTTGGCAACCCCTTTCAATGAAAGTGAGTCTCGTAAGTCTCTGCTTGAGGCTACTTCAATAGGACACAAACCATAGTGATAGAACTTGGAACTACATTATTGTGCCAAGTTTCAAAGAGCTAGCACACACCGTGTTTGATTTAGAGTTCCAACTACATGTATCCATATAGGAGAAAACAGAGTGAAACCTAAACATGAAAACGGTTACTGCAAAGGAACGCTTTAACCTAGAAGAACAAAATTTGGTTTGCCAAGTGGGATTAGTGTACTTATCATTGCCTGCCAGTATCATCAAGATTGGGTGAAAAAATGTTTGCTGAGATTTCAGGAAACTCGTAGTTTTTTTGGAAGCTTGGCAACCCCTTTCAATGAAAGTGATTCTTGTCAGTCTCTGCTTAGGGCTACTTCCATAGGACACAAACCATAGCGATAGAACTTGGAACTATATTATTGTGCCAAGTTTCAAAGAGCTAGCACAAACCGTGTTTGCTTTAGAGTTCCAACTACATGTATCCCTATAGGAGAAAACAGAGTGAAACCTAAACATGAAAACGGTTACTTCAAAGGAAGGGTGTAACCTAGAAGAACGAAATTTGGTGAGCCAAGTGGGACTGGTGTACTGATCATTACCTGCAAGTATCATCAAGATTGGGTGAAAAAATGTTTGCTGAGATTTCAGGAAACTCGTAGTTTTTTGGAAGCTTGGCAACCCCTTCCAATGAATGTGATTCTCGTCAGTCTCTGCTTGGGGATACTTCCATAGCACACAAACCATAGCGATAGAACTTGGAACTACATTATTGTGCCAAGTTTCAAAGAGCTAGCACAAACCGTGTTTGATTTAGAGTTCCAACTACATGTATCCATATAGGAGAAAACAGAGTGAAACCTAAACATGAAAACGGTTACTGCAAAGGAACGGTTTAACCTAGAAGAACGAAATTTGGTGAGCCAAGTGGGATTGGTGTACTGATCATTACCTGCCAGTACCATCAAGATTGGTTGAAAAAATGTTTGCTGAGATTGCAGGAAATTCGTAGTTTATTGGAAGCTTTTTGGAAAGGCAACCCCTTTCAATAAAAATGATTCTCGTCAGTCTCTGCTTGGGGCTACTTCCATAGGACACAAAACATAGCGATAGAACTTGGAACTACATTATTGTGCCAAATTTCAAAGAGCTAGCACAAACCGTGTTTGATTTAGAGTTCCAACTACATGTATACATATAGGAGAAAACAGAGTGAAACCTAAACATGAAAACTGTTACTGCAAAGGAACGCTTTAACCTAGAAGAACGAAATTTGGTGAGCCAAGTGGGATTGGTGTACTGATCATTACCTGCCAGAACCATCAAGATTGGGTGAAAAAATGTTTGCTGAGATTGCAGGAAATTCGTAGTTTATTGGAAGCTTTTTGGAAAGGCAACCCCTTTCAATAAAAATGATTCTCGTCAGTCTCTGCTTGGGGCTACTTCCATAGGACACAAACCATAGCGATAGAACTTGGAACTACATTATTGTGCCAAGTTTCAAAGAGCTAGCACAAACCGTGTTTGATTTAGAGTTCCAACTACATGTATCCATATAGGAGAAAACAGAGTGAAACCTAAACATGAAAACGGTTACTGCAAAGGAACAGTGTAACCTAGAAGAACGAAATTTGGTGAGCCAAGTGGGATTAGTGTACTGATCATTACCTGCAAGTATCATCAAGATAGGGTGAAAAAATGTTTGCTGAAATTTCAGGAAACTCGTAGTTTTTTGGAAGCTTGGCAACCCCTTTCAATGAAAGTGAGTCTCGTCAGTCTCTGCTTGGGGCTACTTCCATAGGACACAAACCATAGCGATAGAACTTGGAACTACATTATTGTGCCAAGTTTCAAAGAGCTAGCACAAACCGTGTTTGCTTTAGAGTTCCAACTACATGTATCTATATAGGAGAAAACAGAGTGAAACCTAAACATGAAAACGGTTACTGCAAAGGAACGGTTTAACCTAGAAGAACGAAATTTGGTGAGCCAAGTTGGATTAGTGTACTTATCATTACCTGCCCGTATCATCAAGATTGGGTGAAAAAATGTTTGCTGAGATTATAGGAAACTCGTCGTTTTTGGAAGCTTGGCAACCCCTTCCAATGAATGTGATTCTCGTCAGTCTCTGCTTGGGGCTACTTCAATAGGACACAAACCATAGCAATAGAACTTGGAACTACATTATTGTGCCAAGTTTCAAAGAGCTAGCACAAACCGTGTTTGATTTAGAGTTCCAACTACATGTATCCATATAGGAGAAAAACAGAGTGAAACCTAAACATGAAAACGGTTACTGCAAAGGAACGCTTTAACCTAGAAGAACAAAATTTGGTTTGCCAAGTGGGATTAGTGTACTTATCATTGCCTGCCAGTATCATCAAGATTGGGTGAAAAAATGTTTGCTGAGATTTCAGGAAACTCGTAGTTTTTTTGGAAGCTTGGCAACCCCTTTCAATGAAAGTGATTCTTGTCAGTCTCTGCTTAGGGCTACTTCCATAGGACACAAACCATAGCGATAGAACTTGGAACTATATTATTGTGCCAAGTTTCAAAGAGCTAGCACAAACCGTGTTTGCTTTAGAGTTCCAACTACATGTATCCCTATAGGAGAAAACAGAGTGAAACCTAAACATGAAAACGGTTACTTCAAGGGAGGGTGTAACCTAGAAGAACGAAATTTGGTGAGCCAAGTGGGACTGGTGTACTGATCATTACCTGCAAGTATCATCAAGATTGGGTGAAAAAATGTTTGCTGAGATTTCAGGAAACTCGTAGTTTTTGGAAGCTTGGCAACCCCTTCCAATGAATGTGATTCTCGTCAGTCTCTGCTTGGGGATACTTCCATAGTACACAAACCATAGCGATAGAACTTGGAACTACATTATTGTGCCAAGTTTCAAAGAGCTAGCACAAACCGTGTTTGATTTAGAGTTCCAACTACATGTATCCATATAGGAGAAAACAGAGTGAAACCTAAACATGAAAACGGTTACTGCAAAGGAACGGTTTAACCTAGAAGAACGAAATTTGGTGAGCCAAGTGGGATTGGTGTACTGATCATTACCTGCCAGTACCATCAAGATTGGTTGAAAAAATGTTTGCTGAGATTGCAGGAAATTCGTAGTTTATTGGAAGCTTTTTGGAAAGGCAACCCCTTTCAATAAAAATGATTCTCGTCAGTCTCTGCTTGGGGCTACTTCCATAGGACACAAACCATAGCGATAGAACTTGGAACTACATTATTGTGCCAAGTTTCAAAGAGCTAGCACAAACCGTGTTTTGATTTAGAGTTCCAACTACATGTATACATATAGGAGAAAACAGAGTGAAACCTAAACATGAAAACTGTTACTGCAAAGGAACGCTTTAACCTAGAAGAACGAAATTTGGTGAGCCAAGTGGGATTGGTGTACTGATCATTACCTGCCAGAACCATCAAGATTGGGTGAAAAAATGTTTGCTGAGATTGCAGGAAATTCGTAGTTTATTGGAAGCTTTTTGGAAAGGCAACCCCTTTCAATAAAAATGATTCTCGTCAGTCTCTGCTTGGGGCTACTTCCATAGGACACAAACCATAGCGATAGAACTTGGAACTACATTATTGTGCCAAGTTTCAAAGAGCTAGCACAAACCGTGTTTGATTTAGAGTTCCAACTACATGTATCCATATAGGAGAAAACAGAGTGAAACCTAAACATGAAAACGGTTACTGCAAAGGAACAGTGTAACCTAGAAGAAGGAAATTTGGTGAGCCAAGTGGGATTAGTGTACTGATCATTACCTGCAAGTATCATCAAGATAGGGTGAAAAATGTTTGCTGAAATTTCAGGAAACTCGTAGTTTTTGGAAGCTTGGCAACCCCTTTCAATGAAAGTGAGTCTCGTCAGTCTCTGCTTGGGGCTGCTTCCATAGGACACAAACCATAGCGATAGAACTTGGAACTACATTATTGTGCCAAGTTTCAAAGAGCTAGCACAAACCGTGTTTGATTTAGAGTTCCAACTACATGTATCTATATAGGAGAAAACAGAGTGAAACCTAAACATGAAAACGGTTACTGCAAAGGAACGGTTTAACCTAGAAGAACGAAATTTGGTGAGCCAAGTTGGATTAGTGTACTTATCATTACCTGCCCGTATCATCAAGATTGGGTGAAAAAATGTTTGCTGAGATTATAGGAAACTCGTCGTTTTTTGGAAGCTTGGCAACCCCTTCCAATGAATGTGATTCTCGTCAGTCTCTGCTTGGGGCTACTTCAATAGGACACAAACCATAGCGATAGAACTTGGAACTACATTATTGTGCCAAGTTTCAAAGAGCTAGCACAAACCGTGTTTGATTTAGAGTTCCAACTACATGTATCCATATAGGAGAAAACAGAGTGAAACCTAAACATGAAAACGGTTACTGCAAAGGAACACTTTAACCTAGAAGAACAAAATTTGGTTTGCCAAGTGGGATTAGTGTACTTATCACTGCCTGCCAGTATCATCAAGATTGGGTGAAAAAATGTTTGCTGAGATTTCAGGAAACTCGTAGTTTTTTGGAAGCTTGGCAACCCCTTTCAATGAAAGTGATTCTTGTCAGTCTCTGCTTAGGGCTACTTCCATAGGACACAAACCATAGCGATAGAACTTGGAACTATATTATTGTGCCAATTTCAAAGAGCTAGCACAAACCGTGTTTGATTAGAGTTCCAACTACATGTATCCATATAGGAGAAAACAGAGTGAAACCTAAACATGAAAACGGTTACTTCAAAGGAAGGGTGTAACCTAGAAGAACGAAATTTGGTGAGCCAAGTGGGACTGGTGTACTGATCATTACCTGCAAGTATCATCAAGATTGGGTGAAAAAATGTTTGCTGAGATTTCAGGAAACTCGTAGTTTTTTGGAAGCTTGGCAACCCCTTCCAATGAATGTGATTCTCGTCAGTCTCTGCTTGGGGATACTTCCATAGTACACAAACCATAGCGATAGAACTTGGAACTACATTATTGTGCCAAGTTTCAAAGAGCTAGCACAAACCGTGTTTGATTTAGAGTTCCAACTACATGTATCCATATAGGAGAAAACAGAGTGAAACCTAAACATGAAAACGGTTACTGCAAAGGAACGGTTTAACCTAGAAGAACGAAATTTGGTGAGCCAAGTGGGATTGGTGTACTGATCATTACCTGCCAGTACCATCAAGATTGGGTGAAAAAATGTTTGCTGAGATTGCAGGAAATTCGGAGTTTATTGGAAGCTTTTTGGAAAGGCAACCCCTTTCAGTAAAAATGATACTCGTCAGTCTCTGCTTGGGGCTACTTCCATAGGACACAAACCATAGCGATAGAACTTGGAACTACATTATTGTGCCAAGTTTCAAAGAGCTAGCACAAACCGTGTTTGATTTAGAGTTCCAACTACATGTATCCATATAGGAGAAAACAGAGTGAAACCTAAAGATGAAAACGGTTACTGCAAAGGAACGGTTTAACCTAGAAGAATGAAATTTGGTGAGCAAAGTGGGATTGGTGTACTTATCATTACCTGCCAGTATCATCAAGATTGTGTGAAAAAATGTTTGCTGAGATTTCAGGAAACACGTAGTTTTTTGGAAGCTTGGCAACCCCTTTCAATGAAAGTGATTCTCATCAGTCTCTGCTTGGGGCTACTTAATTAGGACACAAACCATAGCGATAGAACTTGGATCTACATTATTGTGCCAAGTTTCAAAGAGCTAGCACAAACCGTGTTTGATTTAGAGTTCCAACTACATGTATCCATATAGGAGAAAACAGAGTGAAACCTAAACATGAAAACGGTTATTGCAAAGGAACGGTTTAACCTAGAAGAACGAAATTTGGTGAGCCAAGTGGGATTGGTGTATTGATCATTACCTGCCAGTACCATCAAGATTTGGTGAAAAAATGTTTGCTGAGATTGCAGGAAATTCGTAGTTTATTGGAAGCTTTTTGGAAAGGCAACCCCTTTCAATAAAAATGATTCTCGTCAGTCTCTGCTTGGCGCTACTTCCATAGGACACAAACCATAGCGATAGAACATGGAACTACATTATTGTGCCAAGTTTCAAAGAGCTAGCACAAACCGTGTTTGATTTAGAGTTCCAACTACATGTATCCATATAGGAGAAAACAGAGTGAAACCTAAACATGAAAACGGTTACTGCAAAGGAACGCTTTAACCTAGAAGAACGAAATTTGGTGAGCCAAGTGGGATTAGTGTACTTATCATTGCCTGCCAGTATCATCAAGATTGGGTGAAAAAATGTTTGCTGAGATTTCAGGAAACTCGTAGTTTTTTGGAAGCTTGGCAACCCCTTTCAATGAAAGTGATTCTTGTCAGTCTCTCCTTAGGGCTACTTCCATAGGACACAAACCATAGCGATAGAACTTGGAACTACATTATTGTGCCAAGTTTCAAAGAGCTAGCACAAACCGTGTTTGATTTAGAGTTCCAACTACATGTATCCATATAGGAGAAAACAGAGTGAAACCTAAACATGAAAACGGTTACTGCAAAGGAACGGTTTAACCTAGAAGAACGAAATTTGGTGAGCCAAGTGGGATTGGTGTACTGATCATTACCTGCCAGTACCATCAAGATTGGGTGAAAAAATGTTTGCTGAGATTTCAGGAACTCGTAGTTTTTTGGAAGCTTGGCAACCCCTTTCAATGAAAGTGATTCTCGTCAGTCTCTGCTTGGGGCTACTTCCATAGGACACAAACCATAGCGATGGAACGTGGAACTACATTATTGTGCCAAGTTTCAAAGAGCTAGCACAAACCGTGTTTGATTTAGAGTTCCAACTACATGTATCCATATAGGAGAAAACAGAGTGAAACCTAAACATGAAAACGGTTACTGCAAAGGAACGGTTTAACCTAGAAGAACGACATTTGGTGAGCCAAGTGGGATTGGTGTACTGATCATTACCTGCAAGTATCATCAAGATTGGGTGAAAAATTGTTTGCTGAGATTTCAGGAAACTCGTACTTTTTTTGGAAGCTTGGCAACCCCTTTCAATGAATGTGATTCTCGTCAGTCTCTGCTTGGGGCTACTTCAATAGGACACAAGCCATAGAGATAGAACTTGGATCTACATTATTGTGCCAAGTTTCAAAGAGCTAGCACAAACCGTGTTTGATTTAGAGTTCCAACTACATGTATCTATATAGGAGAAAACAGAGTGAAACCTAAACATGAAAACGGTTACTGCAAAGGAACGGTTTAACCTAGAAGAACGAAATTTGGTGAGCCAAGTGGGATTGGTGTACTTATCATTACCTGCCAGTATCTTCAAGATTGTGTGAAAAAATGTTTGCTGAGATTTCAGGAAACTCGTAGTTTTTTGGAAGCTTGGCAACCCCTTTCTATGAAAGTGATACTCGTCAGTGTCTGCTTGGGGCTACTTCCATAGGACACAAACCATAGCGATAGAACTTGGATCTACATTATTGTGCCAAGTTTCAAAGAGCTAGCACAGACCTTGTTTGATTTAGAGTTCCAACTACATGTATCCATGTAGGAGAAAACAGAGTGAAACCTAAACATGTAAACGGTTACTGCAAAGGAACGGTTTAATCTAGAAGAACGACATTTGGTGAGCCAAGTGGGATTGGTGTACTGATCATTACCTGCAAGTATCATCAAGATTGGGTGAAAAAAAGTTTGCTGAGATTTCAGGAAACTCGTAGTTTTTTGGAAGCTTGGCAACCCCTTTCAATGAATGTGATTCTCGTCAGTCTCTGCTTGGGGCTACTTCCATAGGACACAATCCATAGCGATAGAACTTGGAACTACATTATTGTGCCAAGTTTCAAAGAGCTAGCACAAACCGTGTTTGATTTAGGGTTCCAAATACATGTATCCATATAGGAGAAAACAGAGTGAAACCTAATCATGAAAACGGTTACTGCAAAGGAACGGTTTAACCTAGAAGAACGAAATTTGGTGAGCCAAGTGGGACTAGTGTACTTATCATTACCTGCCAGTATCATCAAGATTGGGTGAAAAAATGTTTGCTGAGATTTCAGGAAACTCGTAGTATTTTGGAAGCTTGGCAACCCCTTTCAATGAAAGTGATTCTCGTCAGTCTCTGCTTGGGGCTACTTCCATAGGACACAAACCATAGCGATAGAACTTGGATCTACATTATTGTGCCAAGTTTCAAAGAGCTAGCACAAACCGTGTTTGATTTAGAGTTCCAACTACATGTATCCATATAGGAGAAAACAGAGTGAAACCTAAACAAGAAAACGGTTACTGCAAAGGAACGGTTTAACCTAGAAGAACGAAATTTGGTGAGCCAAGTGGGATTGGTGTACTGATGATTACCTGCAAGTATCATCAAGATTGGGTGAAAAAATGTTTGCTGAGATTTCAGGAAACTCGTAGGTTTTAGGAAGCTTGACAACCCCTTTCAATAAAAGTGATTCTCGTCAGTCTCTGCTTGGGGCTACTTCAATAGGACACAAACCATAGCGATAGAACTTGGAACTACATTATTGTGCCAAGTTTCAAAGAGCTAGCACAAACCGTGTTTGATTTAGAGTTCCAACTACATGTATCCATATAGGAGAAAACAGAGTGAAACCTAAACATGAAAACGGATACTGCAAAGGAACGCTTTAACCTAGAAGAACGAAATTTGTTTTGCCAAGTGGGATTAGTGTACTTATCATTGCCTGCCAGTATCATCAAGATTGGGTGAAAAAATGTTTGCTGAGATTTCAGGAAACTCGTAGTTTTTTGGAAGCTTGGCAGTCCCTTTCAATGAAAGTGATTCTCGTCAATCTCTGCTTGGGGCTACTTCAATAGGACACAAAGCATAGCGATAGAACTTGGAACTACATTATTGTGCCAAGATTCAAAGAGCTAACAGAAACCGTGTTTGATTTAGAGTTCCAACTACATGTATCCATATAGGAGAAAACAGAGGGAAACCTAAACATGAAAACGGTTACTGCAAAGGAACGGTTTTAACCTAGAAGAACGAACTTTGGTGAGCCAAGTGGGATTAGTGTACTGATCATTACCTGCCAGTATCATCAAGATTGGGTGAAAAATTGTTTGCTGAGATTTCAGGAAACTCGTAGTTTTTTTGAAGCTTGGCAACCCCTTTCAATGAAAGTGTTTCTCATCAGTCTCTGCTGGGGCTACTTCCATAGGACCCAAACCATAGCGATAGAACTTGGAACTACATTATTGTGCCAAGTTTCAAAGAGCTAGCACAAACCGGGTTTGATTTAGAGTTCCAACTACATGTATCCATATAGGAGAAAACAGAGTGAAACCTAAACATGAAAACAGTTACTGCAAAGGAACGGTGTAACCTAGAAGAACGAAATTTGGTGAGCCAAGTGGGAGTGGTGTACTGATCATTACCTGCAAGTATCATCAATATTGGGTGAAAAAATGTTTCCTGAGATTTCAGGAAACTCGTAGTTTTTTGGAAGCTTGGCAACCTCTTCCAATGAATGTGATTCTCATCAGTCTCTGCTTGGGGCTACTTCAATAGGACACAAACCATAGCGATAGAACTTGGAACTACATTATTGTGCCAAGTTTTCAAAGAGCTAGCACAAACCGTGTTTGATTTAGAGTTCCAACTACATGTATCCATATAGGAGAAAACAGACTGAAACCTAAATATGAAAACGGTTACTGCAAAGGAACGGTTTAACCTAGAAGAACGAAATTTGGTGAGCCAAGTTGATTGGTGTACTGATCATTACCTGCAAGAATCATCAAGATTGGGTGAAAAAATGTTTGCTGAGATTTCAGGAAACTCGTAGTTTTTTGGAAGCTTGGCAACCCCTTAAAATGAATGTGATTCTCGTCAGTCTCTGCTTGGGGCTACTTCCATAGGACACAAACCATAGCGATAGAACTTGGAACTACGTTATTGTGCCAAGTTTCAAAGAGCTAGCACAAACCGTGTTTGATTTAGAGTTCCAACTACATGTATACATATAGGAGAAAACAGAGTGAAACCTAAACATGAAAACGGTTACTGCAAAGGAACGGTTTAACCTAGAAGAACGAAATTTGGTGAGCCAAGTGGGATTGGTGTACTGATCATTACCTGCCAGTACCATCAAGATTGGGTGAAAAAATGTTTGCTGAGATTTCAGGAAACTCGTAGTTTTTTGGAAGCTTGGCAACCCCTTTCAATGAAAGTGATTCTCGTCAGTCTCTGCTTGGGGCTACTTCCATAGGACACAAACCATAGCGATAGAACTTGGAACTACATTATTGTGCCAAGTTTCAAAGAGCTAGCACAAACCGTGTTTGATTTAGAGTTCCAACTACATGTATCCATATAGGAGAAAACAGAGTGAAACCTAAACAAGAAAACGGTTACTGCAAAGGAACGGTTTAACCTAGAAGAACGAAATTTGGTGAGCCAAGTGGGATTGGTGTACTGATGATTACCTGCAAG